>NC_053390.1:645091237-645122350 GCF_905171765.1 Bufo bufo | reverse complement strand
AAATCCTTCTCTGCTAAAGATCTTTTATGTGTTCTTTCTACTTGGGAAATGTGAGTCAATAACTCTGTCAATTGTTTTGTCCTTTCTCTTTTAATATGTGATCCTAAGGCAATGAATTCTCCCCTTATAACCGCCTTATGTGCTTCCCACAAGATGGCGGATGAAGAGGCGGTATTCACATTTAGCTCAAAATATTCCTTCAATTTCCTAGTGATAGCTTCTACCTCTGACTTAGTATCTAATAGAGTATGATTTAACCTCCATGACCACTTCTTCCCTCTCATGCTAGGTATCTGCAAAGTACAATACACCATAGCATGATCAGAAATCGTGATACTATCTATAGTAGCTGACTGGACTGAGGTCAGGCAATTATCCTGGATCATTAAATAGTCCAGTCTTTGGTACGATTTGTGAGGGTTCGAGTAAAAGGTGAAGTCCCTTCTATCTCCATGAATCGACCTCCATAAATCTATTACCTTAATTTCCCTTAATCGTGTCTGCAATGCCTTCAATGCCCGAAACGATATAGCCGACTTCTTGGTTGAGGAGTCCAATAACGGATTTAAAGTCAGATTGAAATCCCCTCCAATAATCAGCCAACCAAAAGCGAATGCTGCTATCTTATCCAGAGTTTCTATGAGCCAGTGAACTGTTTTTATATTAGGTGCATATAAGTTGCATATTGTGTATTTATTATGTCCTATCTCGCAGTTTAATAGGAGATATCTCCCTTCTGGGTCTGCTAATTTCGAATGAAGAGTAAACGGAACATTTTTTTTTAATCCTATACTGACTCCCCTTGATGCAGCATTATCAGAGCATGAGTGGTGCCAGTGATGGAAAGTAGAGTTACCCAGGTTGGGAATGTGCTGAGTAGTGAAATGAGTTTCCTGTAGCATGATAATATCTATTGCCGCCTTTTTAATACTCCGGAAGACACGACTCCTTTTTACCGGACCATTGCAGCCATGTACATTGTAAGTGGCAATGTTAAAAACTAAAGGTGCCATTCATGTGCTATCAATGTGCAAGAGAATCCCTTGTAAATATAAGAGCAACCAGAGGGTGGAGCGCTAACATTAATAAAAAATGATAATGATAACCAACTGAACATGATTCCTTTATAAAGGAAACCTACCAGGTAACTCTGTAAGAGTTCCTGTTGAGGAAGGAGGGGTAGGAAACTAGATATCATCAGTATTCCCTGATCGGCCTAGAATCCTACTACAACCTATTGTGCCAAGTAATTAAGTTTGAATAACTACCCAACAGTAGTAATAGTACCATAAAGTCGACTTCCCTAATCTGAGGTAAACAATATAGTAAAAATTATGTGAACTATAGTTGCATTTCTATATACTCAACCAGCGTTATACAGAGCAACTTAAGTGAGAGGAGAATAGAGGAGGGAGGGGGGGGGGGGGGGGGGGGGGGGGGGGGGGGGAGAGAAGGGGCAAATTGCATTATTGATAACATTCTGATAAGCAATATCTCCATATGCTTACGAGACCTTGAGCATCTTCCCAACGGTCTGATTTCAAGCGTCCATATCTCTGCTTTCTGTCTTCTTGTTGCGATCAGATCTCTACTGTTTCAGCTTCTGCCAAGTTGAGATTTGAGGCAAGTAATAGAACAGAGAAGGGGGGGGGGGGAGGGGGGGGGGGAGGGGGGGGAGGGAGAGAAGGGGTAATTGCATTATTAATAACATTCTGATAAGCAATGTCCCCATATGCTTACAAGATCCTAAGCATCCACCCAACGGTCTGATTTCAAGCGTCCATAACTCTGCTTGCCGTCTTCTTGTTGCGACCGGTTCTCTGCTGTTTCGACTTCTGCCAAGGTGATATTTGGGGCAGTGGTGGGAGTTCTTCCTCCGGAGGGACAGGGAGCCATGAAGGAACCTCTACTGGCGTCAGATCAAGCATTTCCCAGACTGGTATTAAGTCCGCAGGTGTTCTGACAGTGAACCTACGGTTCCCCGCTGTAATCAATATGCCGAATGGGAATAACCACCTATAAGGCAACTTTGAGGACCGGAGTATGTCCGTTAGTGGTTTAAGTAACCTTCTTTTTTGGAGTGTAGATGCCGCCAGATCTTGGTAAAGTTGAATGCTTCTCCCCTGTAGCTGTACATCTCCTTTAGCCCTTGCCTTTTGTAAGATTTCCTCTGTGTCCCGATAGCTTAGCAAGCCACATATAATATCTCTAGGATTTTCAGAGGACCCAGGTTTTGGCCTCAATGCCCTGTGCACTCGCTCCACAATTACCTCTTTGGCCCTTTCTGGACCTAGCAGTGAGGTGAAAAGTAGGCTCATGATGTTTGTCAGGTCTTCTTTCTCCTCTGCCTCTGGCAATCCTCTGATTCTAATATTACACCGACGACTCCTGTTTTCTTGATCCTCCATCTGGAGGAGCAGGCTATTCATGGCCCTAGTATGTGACCCCAGTGAATCTTTGACTGCTGTATTGAAAGTCAGCATGGCGTCTTGCACCTGCTCTAGGGACTCGACCCTATCCCCGATGTGACGCACATCCGCCTTAATGGTGGCAAGATCTGCTGCGATCGGAGCCAGCGCCTTGTGTAGGGCTTCCTCTAGAAAATCTCGGGTGAGTACCGCTGAGTTCTCTGTGGATTGTGGCCCACATTCCTCTCCCATCTCTGTATGCTGTGTCTCATAGCCCGCATCGCCTGAGGCGCCTTCTTCCTCATGCCGCTTCTGCGCCATCTTGCCGGAGCGCGCCGGTGCCTGAGGGTTCGATTTCTGGAGATATTTCTCCATGTCAGGGCGTTGAGTAGGGTCCCGTTTCTGATCTGCTGGGACTCTGGGAGGGTCTTTTGGTTGGATCTTCATCCCAGCTTTCGGGTAGTGCTGATAAATAGGCTGTAGTAGAATCTAGTAGCGGGAGCTCCGCTCTCAAGCAGCCGCCATCAAGCTCGGTCAGGCCACGCCCCCTATGCTGTCCTAAATCTTAACAGCTCTAGGGCATGCAGGTAAGACCTTCCATATTCAGGAGCTCTTGGTTCTCCCCACCCCCTGCCAATGACTGACAGTTTTGTTCCTACTGCAGTTGGTAGCAGGTAGAGGGCATATGCCAGGACCTCTTGAATATCAGGACCTCATCATTAGTGATGAGCGGGAGGTGCCATATTCGTTTTCGCGATATTTCACGAATATTCGATTGAATATTCATCTTAAATTCGTCAAAATCAAATATTCGTCATTATTCTATTTATCGCGAATAATATGCGATTTAATTATTCGCCTATTGCGAGTTTAACTGTATAAGGCAACTTTCCTAATGGTTGGCTAGCTAGAATTAACAAATATAACGAATATATCGCTATATTCTCTATATTCGTTAATTATAGCAAGCCAATAGGAAAGTTGCCTATGGACAGCTCTAAGTTGGATTCGCAATGCGAGAATATTACTTTGCCTATTTTTAGCAATAAATAGAATAATGACGCTATTATTCTATTTATTGTGAAAAATAGGCAGTAAGTAATATTCTTGCATTGCGAATCCAACTTAGAGCTGTCCATAGGCAACTTTCCTATTGGCTTGCTAGAATTAACGAATATAGAGAATATAGCGCTATATTCGTTATCTTCGTTAATTCTAGCAAGCCAACCATTAGGAAAGTTGGCTATACACAAAATTAAGTTGGATGCTCAATGCGTAATTTTACTCGCATTGCGCATCCAACTTTGAGAGTGGTCTAGATGACCGTGATTCTCACATCCGACAGTACATTCTAGCATGGAGGCGTTCCAATGGTGATGGCGACGCTCTATGTGCACGGGAAGTCGGCACTCGGCAGACGCGCCAACGGGCACCGACTGGAGCGGGCAAGGAGCACGGAGTCCCCCGGACATGTAAAAAGAACTGCTTTTGAGGAAGTAGGAACAACTTTAAAATTAAACAAAAACGAATATTCGAGATTAAAATTCGCTAATCGAATATTCGTGCTCAACATTACTCATCATGAGCTGGAGCTGTTCAGTACAAGATTTTAGCAAAACAGCTGAGACAATTAATGGGGATCTGTCACCAGTTTATGCTGCCCTTAGTTAAACCACCATAAAACTGGTAACAGATTCCCTTTAATCATCCCCTGACAATATAAAATAAGGTAGCGCTTTAGAGGCATCTTGTTCTGTTAAATGAGAAAGAAAAATCTAAAAGAGCCATGGAAAATATTACAGTCAAATGTGGATTACAGCTATAAGGTAACTCAGATACCAAGGTGAGTCTGTGGAAAACACAAACATTTCTGGATTTATTATCCAGAAATACGCCTGTATTAGGCGTATTTCTGGTGCTGGCTTACATTTAGACTGGCGCTGAATGCGGCAAAGTTATGTAGAGGCCTGTGCCCCTTCATAACATTGGTGGATCCACTGCCAGACATAAGGGTTATGAAGACCGGCGTCTAAAATGCCGATCTTAATAAATGACCTCCATAGTGCTTAGACATGAGTGAATCAAATTTCCCCCAAAAATTTGGATTTGAATCTGACACATTGGCAATTAGTTTCAGATGAATTGCTCAAAATAGCATTGGCAATTTTACAGATAAGGAGACACACTGCAGGACAAGGAAGATGAAGAAAAAAATCACATGACCCCTAGCTGGCGAGCTTGCGCATATTGGCTTGCAGTCAGCCTTAGGGACTGAGACTGAGAGCTGCCTGCAAGTGTTTTGGGGTCCGCAAATTGCGGATCCGCAAAACATGGACACCGGCCATGTGCGTTCCGCCTTTTGTGGACCGCACATGGCCGGCACTTTAATAAAAATGCCTTTTCTTGCCCGTGTCTGTGGACAAGAATAGGATATGTTCTATTTTTTGCGGAATTGAAGCGCGGATGCGGACGGCACACTGTGTGCTGTCCACATCTTTTCCGGCCCCATTGAAAATGAATGGGGTATACAAAGGTATAGGCTGTATATAAGTGCAGGGCAGTGATAGACTATAACTGGGATAGGATGGTGTGTCCCTGACGGTGGCTTCACCCCTTGTGTTCTGCAGCAGCATGCCCTCCAGGTCTGTCCCCACTCCCAGCATACTTATGTAGCAGGTGCAGCAGGCAGCTCTCAGTCTCAGGAGGGAGTCTAGCTTCTAAGATGGCGACAACGCCGCCTCCACATTACCTCTCCCTGTGCAATGCTGCTCCTCCTCTTCAGTCAGAAAAAGAAGGAGGAAGCAGCAGCAGTGGCGCATGGAATATGTGGTAGGTGGCGCCCCACTTACCTCGCACAGGAAGTGTAAGTTTGGAAGAACTCATCAATAGTGTGGGCAAGTGTGTGGGCATTTTGCAAGGCGGGTGAGTGGGCACGCTGAGCGGACATAGTAAACTTGTGAGTGGGGGCACAATAATTGCTGCGCGGCCGCTCACCCGCGCAGCTTAGAGGGAACACTGCCCAGCGGCCAGTGGCGTGACTATAGTGTTATGGGCCACAGTGCAAACTTTGGATTGGGCCCCCCCCCCCCCCCCATTTTTACAAAGAAGCGGCAGATTTTCTTACTAAGGGCTCTTTCCGTGCAGCTAATCGGCTGTGCCAAGCCCCATTCTGGACAGCAGAGACACGAAGCAGTAACATGATTGACTGTGATCTTTTTACTACAAAATCTCGGTGACAACTTTATCTCACTGTGATTTTGTAGTAAAAAGATCGCAGAGAGGCATGCAGCATTATCAATCATGTTACTGGTCCGTGTCTCTGCTGTCCGGAACAGGGCTTGGCTCTCTTTCACGCAGCGGATTACCCGCACGGGATCTGCTCGTGTTAAAGAGCCCTAAACCCAATGCATGGCTACACTTACCCAGTCCTAATAAAATCTGGTCCTACCTCATCCAGGGTGTCACTGGCTTCGGCGTGATGTCCGCTGGATCCAGAACAAGGTCCCTGTGGTGATAAAAAAAAGAATAATCACATAAGGAAGGGATGGTGACTTCCCCTGTGAAATCACCAGCAGAGGGCGCTGTACTGGCCTGTAAGACTGACCCATGCCAATGTATAGCAGAGTAATCTAGGACATTTCCCCTAAGGGCAACCACACAGTAAAGTAGTTATGCCCACCTTTGTTCCTGTCACAGTAGTTATGCCCAGATATGTGTCCCCTCAGTAGTTATGCCAAATATGTGTCCCCTTACAGTAGTTATGCCCAGATATGTGCCTCCCTCACAGTAGTAATGCCAGATTATGTGTCCCCTCATAGTAGTAATACCCAGTTATGTGCTCCCTCACAGTAGTAATGCCAAATATGTGCCCCCTCACAGTAGTAATGCCCAGATATGTGCCCCCTCACAGTAGCAATGCCCAGATTATGTGCCCCTCACAGTAGTAATGCCAGATTATGTGTCCCCTCACAGTAGTAATACCAGATGATGAGCCCCCTCACAGTATTAATGCCAGATTATGTGTCCCCTCACAGTAGTAATGCCAGATGATGTGTCCCCTCACAGTAGTAATGCCAGATTATGTGTCCCCTCACAGTAGTAATGCCAGATTATGTGTCCCCTCACAGTAGTAATGCCAGATTATGTGCCCCCTCAGAGTGGTTATGCCAGATTATGTGTCCCCTCACAGTATTAATGCCAGATTATGTGCCCCTTCACAGTATTTATGCCCGGTTATGTGCACCCTCAAAGTAGATATGCCCAGATATGTGCCCCCTCAGAGTGGTTATGCCAGATTACATGCCCCCTCACAGTAGTTATGCCTTCATATGTGCCCCCTCATAGTTATGCCTTCATATGTGCCCCCTCACAGTAGTTATGCCAGATTAGGTGCCCCCTCAAATTAGTTATGGCAGATATGGTGCCCCTCAGTAGGTGCCCATCAAACCCCCCCCCCTGTCCCCAGTCTGCAGCGTCAGAAAAAAACAAAACATACTTACCTTCTTCCCTGATGACAGGCTCCCACACTCATCGCGCTGCTGGCTGTGCTGAAGGCAGATTCCCAGGCTTTCAGCTTTCCTCCCACAGCCAGCAGCGTGATGTGGGGCCAGTAGGGGGCAGCTCCTGAGCTCTGAAGATCAGTGAAGCAGGGAGCAGAGAGGTTTCCCTGCTTCACTATGGAAAGAAACTGCCTGGCCAGGTGTGTGTGAGTGAGACGGCACTCCACCCCTCTTCCCCCCCCCCCCCCATATTATACATGTAATGGTGGCATGGAGCAGTCTGATGGGGCCTGAAATTGCCAATGTACTTCATGCCGGTCCCCATCAGAGCGCTCCATTAGATGTGAGTACAGTGGGGCCCTCTGCCAGCGGCCGTTTTTAACATGCTTTAGGGTGGCCTGGGGGGGGGGGTTTCATAGGTGGCCGGGCCCCCTGGAGTTCCGGGCCCGGTCGCAACTGCGACCCCTGTATGTACACCAGTGTTTCAAACCCTTCCATATTCCAGACATTTAGCCTATCGTACGCAGTCACACAAAGTATGGAACGGTTTGCAAGTCTGTTTTCTGGAACTTAAAGACAGAGCGGCGCAATTAAATGTACCTCCCTTTCTACAAACACACTAAAGACCATTTACTATTTACTTTGGGAATAATGCTTCATTGGCACCACTAACAGATTTGGGACTAATGTCTTACGTGTGTTCAAATACGCAGATTCAGAAAAAAGCTTTCTCTAGTGCAAAACACAAGTTGTCAGCCTACTATTATATTATTCCCCCTAACACCAACACTTGAACTGTCTGGAGATGCCCTGGAAAAGATTTTGGTCTACTATTTTCATATTGCACCCTTGTATTGCGATAATCTCCCCCCTTCCCCCACACCAACTCTTTAAATGTGCAGGGATGTCGGTTTGATTTACATGCACGGTGTAATTTACATTTAATTTCGATGGTAGAAAAATGATGTTATTGCTTTTGCTACAATACAACGCATTTGAAAACAATACAGATATGATGGACTAAAAAAAAATAAAACTCAGCATAAGCAGATAGTGTTATTGTCATACAATGCTTCTGCTGTTATGCAATGCATTTAGCATGGATGGATATGTACACTAATTGCTCAGCAGCCAGCACTGCAACATAATGCTAATTGTACTGGGAGTACGCTGGCAATAAGAGAAACTTCAGATTTAAAAAAATAAATAAAATGCTTTCTCTTTCTGTTCAAATGAGGTAGCTGCTTTTGATGTTCTGCAGCACCTGCAGCTGTATTATAAGGCAGTAACTGCAGCTAGAAGGCACTGCCTGTGCCAGCTACACACATCCTCAGCTCCTCACTCCCTGGCTGAAAGCTTTCCCTGCCCTTCCCTATTCTACACAATTATTGTTCATTCTAGTCCCTCCCTTCACTGTCCTTGCCACTAGGATAGAAGCTTGATAGTGACTGTATACTGTCCCTAGGATCGTTTTCTGCCAGAGACTGCTGCACCCATCCACCCTCATTCGGATACCTCTCTGCCTGCTGTAGCACTGATTGGCTTTTCCAAGCTGACTGTCAGCCTGTGAGACAATAAGGGTAAGCCCCCCCCCCATGTGCAGTAAAATGGTGCTGCGCGTCATTTTACTATATTTGTCCAAAGTGAACCTGCAAAGCTTCAGGTTCATCTTATGGATAGATTTTTGGGAAGTTCATAAAGAACCAGGGTTGTTACAAACTGATTCACTCGTCTCTGTTCACATACTTTTGACACTCACAGACATGTGATATTGGATAATATTCCTTAATAAATAAATGACCAAATGTGGATTTACATGGCACAATTCTCGGCCAGATTATGGGGAACGACCGTTCCTGCGAACACTCATTTGAAACAATCTGCCCATCTAAATGTGCCGCCAATCACCTGATGAATGAGCGAAACACTGGTTCATCGGGTGATCCTGTCGTTCGTGCACATCAATAATCGTTTCTGGGCAGCAGATCATGCTGCCTAAACAGCGATCTGCTGCCGAGAAACAATGATTCTGTATGGGGTCGAGGGATCGCAATAGTGATCCCTCGTCCTCATACTGTGAAGAAGATTGCTGCATGTAAATACAGCGCTCTCCTTCACTGAACAAGCAGCCGACTGTTGGGAATGAACTCTTCCTTCCGGACAATCGGCTGTGACATTGTGTGGCGTAAACCAGCCTCAAGTCTAATATCTTTGACTCCCTTGTTTGATTCAGTTATCTTTATCTACTCATCTGATGTGAATCTAGGTCAAATTTATGTATTAATATAGAATATTCAAATGGGTTCGCAATCTGTCAAGCTCCACTGTATATACAGTAACTGTTCTTATGTTGTGTAAAACTGTTTCTGACAGCCAATCTCTCCTCTGTCTCCCTGGCATGCCTACTACCTAACTAGCTGTGGGAAGCACCATGAAGATAGAGGAGAAAGTGACTATTATCAGTCAGTGCTGACAGTCAGTAGGATGGGGAGACAGAGAGAAAAGGTTTTACATGACATATAAACAGTTAGGCTTCTTTCACACGGGCGTCATGTTTTTGGCCCGGAAAAGAAGCGGGTGCGTTGCGGGAAAATGTGTGATTTTTCCGCACGAGTGCAAAACATTGTAATGCGTTTTGCACGCGCGTGAGAAAAATCGGCATGTTTGGTACCCAGACCCGAAACCGGACTTCTTCACAGAAGTTAGGGTTTAGGTTAGCATTCTTAATACAGAATGCATAGTAAAATAGGGCTGGAGGGGTTAAAAAAAAATTAAAAATAATTTAACTCACCTTAATCCACTTGATCGCGCAGCCCGGCTTCTCTTCTGTCTTCATCTTTGAGAAATAGGACTTTTGATGATGTCACTGCGCTCAATCACATGATCCATAACCATGGTGATGGATCATGTGACAGACCATGTGATGACCGTCCTTTTCCTGTGCACCGCATAGATGAAGACAGAAGAGAAGCCGGGCTGCGCGATCAAGTGGATTAAGGTGAGTTAAATTTTTTTATTTTTTTAACCCCTCCAGCCCTATTTTACTATGCATTCTGTATTAAGAATGCTATTATGTTCCCTTATAACCATGTTATAAGGGAAAATAATAATTATCGGGTCCCCATCCCGATCGTCTCCTAGCAACCGTGCGTGAAAATCGCACCGCATCCACACTTGCTTGCGGATGCTTGCGATTTTCAAGCAGCCACATTCACTTCTATGGGGCCTGCGTTGCGTGGAAAACGCACAAAGAGGAGCATGCTGCAATTTTCACGCAACGCACAAGTGATGCGTGAAAATCACCGCTCATGTGCACAGCCCCATAGAAATGAATGGGTCCGGATTCAGTGCGGGTGCAATGCGTTCACCTCACGCATCGCACCCACGCGGAAATCTCGCTCATGTGAAAGGGGGCTTACACCAATAAATAAGGCCATGTGACACTCCCAAACCTACTGGTGCTCAAGTAGGATCCCAATCCATCTTTGTATAAGAAATAAAAACCTAGCATTCAAACAATTGTCTGTGAGTTTATGTTGTAGCACTCCACAGAAGCATGTAAATGTTTTTGTTTTTTGGGGAACAGCAGTATTATGAGTGTGATGAGCACCTTTTCTTCAGCCATCTTCACAGCACAGACAACGCTCCGGTTCCCTGCAGTTAGCTCTGTCGGCTGCTGGAATCTGAAGAAGGTCTGTGTTCAGTATTGAAACCCTTACATGTTTAAATTATTTTGTGGATTACTACAAAATATACTCACAAGCAATTCATGTTAGAGTGGTAAGTTTTTTATTTCCTACAAACAGTTACATACATATACGATATGTACATAGACAGTAGCAGTGAGATTAGAGGCAGGCTAATGCTCATTTACAGCCGGTTCAGACCTGATCATTTTACAGAGCGTTCCTACGCACTGTAAAATGCTCAACAAGGAGAAACCAATGCTTCCCTATCGGCATGGTTCTCACCTGGGCGTTTTACAGCGCGTACAATCGCGCATACAGAGCGCTCCATCCCGTACGCTCAAGTGTGAACGCAGCGTAATAAGCAGCAATGCTCATTTACGCTGCGTTCACACTTGAGCGTACGGGATGGAGCGCTCTGTATGCGCGATTGTATGCGCGTTTACAATCGCGGCTCCGGAACAAGCGAACGCCCATTGTCGCGCGTTCCCGGAAGTCTATGTACGGTAACGCGCGACAAGACGCCCCAAAGAAGCTCCTGAACTTCTTGGGGCGTCGGGCGTTTTACAGCGCGATCGTACGCGCTGTAAAACGCCCAGGTGAGAACCATGCCGATAGGGAAGCATTGGTTTCTCCTTGTTGAGCATTTTACAGCGCGTAGGAACGCGATGTAAAACGCTCAGGTCTGAAACGGCTGTTAGTGCTCTGCTATGGAAAACTTCAGAGCCAGCTTTTTATGAAAAGTGAATAAAATCACTTAGTAAAGTAAATTACAAAAATTTTGAATCACTTCCCCGACACATTAAAAAAGAAGAGTTGAAGTGACAGTTACATGTTAAGCAGCACATTTTAACGAAGATTGTTTGACACAGAATCAGACAGCCAGTGTTAAACTGCTACATGACCATCATCCTGTTCACACTGACATTGAATTTTCTTGAGAACAGTCATTAGAAACAATTTCCATTCATTTGCATTGCAATAACTAAGGAAACTACAAAAAATATTCCACCACACTTTCATTATAACACATATTTATTTATGAGGCCTCAGAAGCATTTTTTGTGATTTTGTTTAAAAAAACTTGGTGTAAGTACATATTAAAAGCATTATCACAACATATTAATATAGACATAATGTACATTAGTCATTACCTGAGGATTTTCCTCAGCAGAACATCTGTAGCAGATCCGGCCAAAAATCCCCTTCAATTTTTTCCCGGTGGCATCACTGCTAAAATTGCAGTGGATCCACAGTATTTACTCCGCATAAGAACATACCCTTAAACATTTAATTGATTAGTAAGATGAATTAAAGGGGAGCTAAAATGGCAATTCTATTAATCAAATATTTTATTAAATGTATTTTTTACAATATTTATATATATTTTTAATTTGGTTGTGACTATCCTTACAATAAGCACTATACATACGCTTGTCAGCATTGCTATGCAGGCTTGGACCATCCAATTGTCATTATGGAGAGAAGGGCTTAATGCCAGGTCTACTGTGGACAGATCCGCAGTACTCCATGAGTATACACCACATAAACCATGCTGTCTACTTTCTGATCTGTATTTCTTGGAGACTAAACATTTATGTGATGCTTTCTTCCTATTGAAGACAATGTGTCATCTAAGTGGGAATGCAATATGGCAACCTTCAGCAAAGGTTTTAGAAATAAAAAACTGTTACAAAATATGAAGCAAATTATAAACTGAGCATTTTCATTACACACTATAATATAATTAATTAATGTAGCTTTGCAATACTTTTGCAATCCTAGTGCTAGAGTTTAACAAAGGGGTTAATATTTATGCCAGGAAAGAAACTACAATGTCGCTTTTGATACTTTGCAATTGCCTCTGAAGTTGCCAAGATTAGCAGAGTGATCCCAGCTCAGTTTCTGGCACACACCCTAACAAGCCATAGCAGTGTGCCAGGCTGATGTACAGTTGGCTCTGCTTTATCCATCACAGTACGGATGACAGGTATTGCCTAAAAGTCTTGATTGATTAACGCACTGTAGATGCCTGGCAATACAAACACACACACTTGGAACATTTTTTTTCTGCCAGTTAACTTATGATTAATGAATATATATGCTTATTTGCTGTGCTCTGAATGGCTGTGCTATACTTCATCATCGTTTGTCACATTTATACAACTTGTATAGTACCAGATGTATTGATTAAAATTGAAATATTAGTTAATTATGGTGTTCGTTTTTTATTATTAACATGTTCCTCCCGATCTCATTGATAACTTACTTCTGACTTTGAATCTGTATTTTTTGTTTCCTGTAGTTTTGCTTTATATATTTCCTGTACTTGTATATTAATAAAATAGGCCACACACATACAATGCCACATGCAGCATTGCCATTTATTAAGGCCAGTGTTTTATGCACTGGCCTTAATGTCTCTCTCCCACTGGCATCTTATGCACCACAATCATTGAGTGCCTCTCAATGATTGTGGTGCATAAGATGCCAGTTTTACTTTACACCAGTTTGATAAATGACCCCCATTGAGTTTGCAGGGCAATAAACACACATTTGAAACTTTAATTTTTTTTTCTGCCAGCCAACTTGTGATTAATCGATATTTGTATTTTGTTATAATCTAAGAGACTTCATGGTGATAAAACTTGCTATAAAATGTTGTAGTTCATCAGCATTTTTCATACTTATACCACTTGAATAGTACCCGTTGAATGGATTAAATTTAAAATATTAGTTAACTATTGTGTGTTTGATTTTTGCATTCATAGACAAGACTTTTTCTATAAGTGTTGCGTTTACCTGGCAATACAAACACACGGAACAATTTTTATTTTTCTGGCAGTTAAATTGTGATTATTTCTTTTAAAGGACACTTCCATATTAAAGGCAAATTTTTAAAACAATATTCATAGAAAAGATTTTTACAGAATGGTTGTTGTTTTAGTGTCAGTACTATGCTATTGAAAAAAAAATATATATATATAGTGTCCTTCTGTTGGAGGCAGCACAGGAAAATAAAAGTTCTCAATGAGAAAGTATGACTTTCGCATAGAATTTATCTGAAGGGTAATCTTCATGATAGTAGTAAGCACAGAAATAGGATGACAGTATGACATGTCTATTGTCCTTGACCAGCCAAACTACTGGGATATCATATAGGAGTTGTGGTGGTCTGAGTCACTCCTCCCTAGTCTGACTGATGGTTTGACAATGAGTGTCAAGTAAGACTCTATGTTGTGCTAAAAGTCTAGACAGAAAGGATGTTCAAGAGCCAAGACAGGAACTAGTATACTGTATATAAAGTGAAAAATTATATTCAGGGAAAAAAAACATCCACCCATTTTGCATACAGTCTTTGTTAATGTGTGATAAGAATATAATTTTTTGATGGAAGTGTGCCTTTTACAATTGCAGAATACTTTTGAAACCTTTCACTTTGGCCAATGGTTTGGCCAAAATAGGTTTAGGCTAAATCTTGAAAAAGATAAGGAAAAAGAACTACAACATGGGTAGAAGAGAGGATAGGGTGGTTCCACCAATGAAGCCATAAGAAGTTATGAAAGCACCCAGGCGTGAGCTAGGATGGGAGGACATGTGTTTGATCTATGAGATAGAATGGAAATAAATATATTGTTGATTGTATTCAATGCTTGCATACCATTTTGACTTGTCAAGAAAAGATACCATGTTTAAACTACTTTGCATCAACAGGGTTAAAATGTTAAATTATATATTCATCATATTTAATAAGAAGAGTTATGAATTTTGTGGTATTAACTAATGTTCTCTACTTTGTCAAGGTGAAAGATTTCACAAAGTGTAGACTGTGGGGATTTGTTTGGATCTGCACCAGCCTTGGTTTTATTTCATACTCTGCAGCATTCTCACACGGTGGAAGCCTTGCTGCCTGCTTGGACATGAAGCCAAAGCACATTCGAGCTTTGCCACAGAATCTGAGGAAGAACTATGTCACCATTCACACCAATCAGTCTTTTTACCTACCAGGAGAAAAAGTCCCTGGTAATTCATCATTTTTTTTATTTTATTTATTTCACTTTTAATTTGATATACAGTATGTATATGTGTGTGTGTGTGTGTGTGTGTGTGTGTGTATATACAGTACAGACCAAAAGTTTGGACACACCCTCTCATTCAAAGAGTTTTCTTTATTTTCATGACTATGAAAATTGTAGATTCACACTGAAGGCATCAAAACAATCAAAGCAAAAGGTGGCTACTTTGAAGAACCTAGAATATGACATACAGGGAGTGCAGAATTATTAGGCAAGTTGTATTTTTGAGGATTAATTTTATTATTGAACAACAACCATGTTCTCAATGAACCCAAAAAACTCATTAATATCAAAGCTGAATATTTTTGGAAGTAGTTTTTAGTTTGTTTTTAGTTTTAGCTATTTTAGGGGGATATCTGTGTGTGCAGGTGACTATTACTGTGCATAATTATTAGGCAACTTAACAAAAAACAAATATATACCCATTTCAATTATTTATTTTTACCAGTGAAACCAATATAACATCTCAACATTCACAAATATACATTTCTGACATTCAAAAACAAACCAAAAACAAATCAGTGACCAATATAGCCACCTTTCTTTGCAAGGACACTCAAAAGCCTGCCATCCATGGATTCTGTCAGTGTTTTGATCTGTTCACCATCAACATTGCGTGCAGCAGCAACCACAGCCTCCCAGACACTGTTCAGAGAGATGTACTGTTTTCCCTCCTTGTAAATCTCACATTTGATGATGGACCACAGGTTCTCAATGGGGTTCAGATCAGGTGAACAAGGAGGCCATGTCATTAGATTTTCTTCTTTTATTCCCTTTCTTGCCAGCCACGCTGTGGAGTACTTGGACGCGTGTGATGGAGCATTGTCCTGCATGAAAATCATGTTTTTCTTGAAGGATGCAGACTTCTTCCTGTACCACTGCTTGAAGAATGTGTCTTCCAGAAACTGGCAGTAGGACTGGGAGTTGAGCTTGACTCCATCCTCAACCCGAAAAGGCCCCACAAGATCATCTTTGATGATACCAGCCCAAACCAGTACTCCACCTCCACCTTGTTGACGTCTGAGTCGGACTGGAGCTCTCTGCCCTTTACCAATCCAGCCACGAGCCCATCCATCTGGCCCATCAAGACTCACTCTCATTTCATCAGTCCATAAAACCTTAGAAAAATCAGTCTTGAGATATTTCTTGGCCCCGTCTTGACGTTTCAGCTTGTGTGTCTTGTTCAATGGTGGTCGTCTTTCAGCCTTTCTTACCTTGGCCATGTCTCTGAGTATTGCACACCTTGTGCTTTTGGGCACTCCAGTGATGTTGCAGCTCTGAAATATGGCCAAACTGGTGGCAAGTGGCATCTTGGCAGCTGCACGCTTGACTTTTCTCAGTTCATGGGCAGTTATTTTGCGCCTTGGTTTTTCCACACGCTTCTTGCGACCCTGTTGACTATTATGAATGAAACGCTTGATTGTTCGATGATCACGCTTCAGAAGCTTTGCAATTTTAAGAGTGCTGCATCCCTCTGCAAGATATCTCACTATTTTTGACTTTTCTGACCCTGTCAAGTCCTTCTTTTGACCCATTTTGCCAAAGGAAAGGAAGTTGCCTAATAATTATGCACACCTAATATAGGGTGTTGATGTCATTAGACCACACCCCTTCTCATTACAGAGATGCACATCACCTAATATGCTTAATTGGTAGTAGGCTTTCGAGCCTATACAGCTTGGAGTAAGACAACATGCATAAAGAGGATGATGTGGTCAAAATACTCATTTGCCTAATAATTCTGCACGCAGTGTATTTTCAGTTGTTTCACACTTGTTTGTTATGTATATAATTCCACATGTGTTAATTCATAGTTTTGATGCCTTCATAGTCATGAAAATAAAGAAAACTCTTTGAATGAGAAGGTGTGTCCAAACTTTTGGTCTGTACTGTATATGTATATATATATATATATATATATATCTACAGTACTATTCAAATGTTTTTGGCTGATGTGGAAAAAATGTGACACCGTAAGAATGCTTTCAGAAATAGAAGTTTTAAGAGTTAAAATTTACATTTATTGTTCAGCACGACAATGACCCCAAAAACAGCCAATGTCATTAAAAACTATCTTTAGTGCAAAGGACAAGAATTTCTGGAAGTGATCATATTGCCCCCAAAAAGCCCTGATCTCAATATAATCAAGGCTGTCTTGGATTACATTAAGAGACAGAATGATTTCTTTAGCAAAAGATCTGTGGTTAGTTCTCCAAGATGTTTGGAGCAACCTCCTTGATAAGATCCTTCAAAAACTGTGTGTAGGTGTACCTAAAAGAACTGATGATGTTTTGAAGGCAAAGGGTGGTCACTAGGGTTGAGCGAACCCGAACTGTAAAGTTTGGGTTCGTACCAAATTTTGGGATTTTTGGACCCCGGACCCAAACATTTCAGTAAAAGTTCGGGTTCGGGGTTCGGCGAGTTAATGGTGCTTTTTGAAAGGCTGCAGAGCAGCCAATCAACAAGCATTTAACTCGTGTGCCCTTAGAAACCATCACAGCCATGCCTACTAATGGCATGGCTGTGATTGGCCAGTGCAGCATGTGACCCAGCCTCTATATGAGCTGGAGTCACGTAGCGCCGCACATCACTCTGCTCTGATTAGTGTAGGGATAAAATGCTGCTGCTGTGAGGGAGAGAATAGGACAGAATCTTTAATCAGAAGTGCTTGTTAACTCAGCGATCTACCTAGATTTCGTTTTGTGGGTGCAGCGCACAATCTTTTTACCCTGCCCTGAGCCCAGGGACCCAGAAAAATAACCTTTATTCGTCTAATAGGTGGGCGGCGGCGGACATTTTATGCAGGTTCTGTGCACCAGCACAGCATATATGCATTTGTGACAGTCAAATAGAAGCTTGAAATACTGCAATTATATTCTTTTAAAAAAATCACCCATTTTTGGCAAGACCCTACATCTGTGGCTTTTGCAGCATTAGTCAGTGTGCAATTTAAGCTAGAAATACAGCAATAATTTTCTGGGTTTTAAAAAACACCCTTTTTGGGCAAAATACTCAATTTTACAGCCCTTGCTGCATATGTCAGTGTGAAATTCAAGCGTTATATGATGCGGTCATATTCTGTTATTAAAAAAACAACCATTTAGGGAACAAATCCTAATTTTGCGGCGTTTGCTGCATCTGTCATTGTTAAAAACAAGCTTGAAATGCTTCAATAATTTTCTGGGTTTTAAAAAACACCCATTTTTGGCAATACCTTTCATCTGGGGCCTATGCCGCATTAGTCAGTGTGCAATTTAAACTAGAAATACAGCAATAATTTTCTGGGTTTTAAAAAACACCCTTTTTGGGGAAAATACTCAATTTTACAGCCCTTGTTACATCCCTCAGTGTGAAATACAAGCGTTAGATACTGCTATCATATTCTATTAAAAAAAAACACCCTTTTTAGGCAAAATACTACATTTTACAGCCCTTGCTGCATCTGTCAGTGTGAAATTCAAGCATTATATACTGCTGTCATATTCTGTTATTATAAAAACACCCATTTTGGGCAAAGTACTTAATATTGCAGCCTTTGCTGCATCTGTCATTGTGAGATACACGTGTTAGATACTGCTGTTCTATTCTGTTATTAAAAAAACACCCATTTTGGGCAAAAAACTAAATTTGCGGCCTTGTTTGCATCTGTCATTGTGAGATACAAGCTTGAAATACAGCAATAATATCCAGGGTTTAATAAAACACCAATTTTGGGCACAGTACTTAATATTGCAGCCTTTACTGCATCTGTCAGTGTGAGATACATGCGTTAGATACTGCTGTTCTATTCTGTTATTAAAAAAACACCCATTTTGGGCCAAATACTAAATTTGCGGCCTTGTCTGCATCTGTCAGTGTGAGATACACACGTTAGATACTGCTGTTCTATTCTGTTATTTAAAAAAACACCCATTTTGGGGAAAAAACTAAATTTGCGGCCTTGTCTGCATCTGTCAAGCAATAATATTCTGGGTTTTAAAAAACACCTATTTTGGGCAAAGTACTTAATATTGCAGCCTTTGCAGCATCTGTCATTGTGAGATACATGCGTTAGATACTGGTGTTCTATTCTGTTATTAAAAAAACACCCATTTTGGGCAAGATTCTAAATTTGAGAAATATGAGGAGAGCGTCAAATAAGGGACGTGGCCCCGGTCGTGGTGCTGCTGGTGGAGCTCCTGTTGCAGGGAGAGGACATGGTCGATCTGTGCTAGCTACACGAACAAGTGAAACACCTTCCTCAGGTGCAAGTAGGCGACAGAACCTTCAGCGGTATTTGGTCGGGCCTAATGCGGCTCTACGAATGGTGAGGCCAGAAGTACAGGCGATAGTAGATTGGGTTGCTGACAGTGCCTCCAGTTCCTTTACATTGTCTTCCATCCAGTCTCCTGCTGAAAGATCAGAGTTGGCACCTGCAGCCAATGTCCATCAGTCTTTCACCTCACCCCCTTGCAAATCAGCCAAGCAGTCTGAGCCCCAAGTCATGCAGCAGTCTCTTCTGCTTTTTGATGACTCTGCTAGCAGGGTTTCCCAGGGCCATCCACCTAGTCCTGCCCCAGAAGTTGAAAAGATTGAGTGCATTAATGCCCACCCACTTATGTTTCAAGATGAGTACATGGGAGGACCACCGCAGCACGTCTCGGATGATGACGAAACACAGGTGCCAACTACTGTGGCTTTTGAAAGTGTGCAGACGCACAAGGAGGGCAGGGGTGAAGACTGGGTGGAAGATGATGTGGAGGACGATGAGGTTCTCGACCCCACATGGAATCAAGGTCATGCGAGTGACCTGTGTAGTACGGAGGAAGAGGCGGTGGTCGCACAGAGCCACCAGCACAGCAGAAGAGGGAGCAGGGTGCAAAAGGAGCGGCCGCCCCCTAGACAGTATGCCTGCTACTGCCCACCGCAGCAAGGGACCGAGCACACCAAAGCCAGCTCCAACGAGTTCCCTTGCGTGGCAGTTCTTCAGACAATGTCTAATGACAAGACACGAGTGGTTTGCACGCTGTGCAATCAGAGCCTGAAGCGAGGCATAAACTTTCTCAACCTGAGCACAACTTGCATGACCAGGCATCTAAGTGCAAAGCGCGAGCTGCAGTGGAGTAGACACCTCAAAAACAAAGAAAGGTCTCTGGCTCCTCCTGCTTCCTTTTCTGCTGCAGTCTCGGCCTCTTCATCCACCTCTTGAGTGACAGTGCCACCTGCCACCCCGCAAACAGAGGATCTGCCAGCAACACCACCACCTGGGTCACCAAGCATCTCCACAATGTCCCACGGAAGCGTTCAGCTCTCCATCTCCCAAACACTGGAGCGGAAGAGGAAGTACCCCCCTACCCACCTGCGAGCCCTGGCCCTGAATGCCAGCATTTCAAAATTACTGTTCTTTGAAATGCTGTCATTCCGTCTTGTGGAGACGTAGAGTTTTAAAAGTCTTATGGCGGTACGTCGTGCCCAGCCACCACTACTTTTCCAGGCGTGCCATCCCTTCCCTGCACAACTAAGTGGGGGACAAAATTAGGTGTGCACTGCGCAACGCCATCTGTAGCAAGGTCCACCTAACTACGGATACGTGGACCAGTAAGCACGGTCAGGGACCTTATATCACAGCACACTGGGTAAATGCAATGGTGGCTGGGCCTGAGGCGGATAGCAGTTTGCCGCATGTCCTTCCACCACCGAGGATTGCAGGGAGCTTCAGTTTGCCTCCTGTTGCTTCCTTTTCCTACTCCACTTCCTCATCCTCTACCGGCTCCTCATGCGGTCAGCGTAACACCTTCACCACCAACTTCAGCACAGCCAGGGGTAAATGACTCCAGGCAGTTTTAAAGCTTATCTGTTTGGGGGACAAACCCACACCGTGCAGGAGCTGTGGACGGGCCTTGAACAACAGACCGATGAGTGGTTAGGGCCAGTGAGCCCTAAGCCCGGCCTGGTGGTGTGCGATAATGGGGGAAATCTCGTAGCAGCTCTGGGACTAGCCGGTTTGACGCACATCTCTTACCTGGCGCATATGCTGAATTTGGTGGTGCAGAGGTTCCTTAAAAATTACCCCAATATGTCAGAGCTGCTGCATAAAGTGCGGGCCGTCTGTTTGCGCTTTCGACGTTCTCACCCTGCTGCTGCTCGCCTGTCAGCGCTGCATCGTAACTTCGGCCTTCCTGCTCACCGTCTCATATGCGATGTGCCCACAAGCTGGAACTCCACCTTGCTGTCATGGTCTTACCTGCTTGCTGCTCTCCTTCGTTTGACATGTGCTGGCGGCCATCTTGGGTCCTGGGTTTCTTGTAGCCTTCCACCCTGCGGCTCCTCCTTCCCCTGGGAGGAGCTGGATGCCTAGCTCATATATATAGGAGGTCTGTGGCTTCAGTTCCTTGCTTGGTCCTCTTGTGTTCACATGCTTCTAAGACTGCTGCTGCTTCTGGTTCCTGATCCTGGCTTCGTCTGACTACCCTGCTGGTTCCTGATCCTGGCTTCGTCTGACTACCCTGCTGGTTCCTGATCCTGGCTTCGTCTGACTACCCTGCTGGTTCCTGATCCTGGCTTCGTCTGACTACCCTTCTGGTTCCTGACCTCTGGCTTCGCAAAGACTCTGCTCGGTTTCACCATCCGTTTGGACTTTTGCTTTTCAGCTTTATTTTCAATAAAGCCTTCTTATTTTCATTTATCTCTTGTTGTACGTCTGGTTCATGGTTCCGTGACATTAGGACCAAGCCATGAATTCTGACGGTACAGGGCCATCCTCGCTACCCACGCTGGTTGCCAGACTTGATCAGCAGGATCACCTGTTGGGTCGGTTCGCTGTGGCGTTGCAAACCCTGCTTGAACGCACGGCTCATTTCGCTCCCGTTGCCGATGGGTCGGTTGTCGCTCCTGGGCTCGCTCCTACTGCCGCTCCGGTTGTTGCGCCAGAGTCTACCCCGACACCTGTTGTTGCGCCTGCGGTGTTTCGGGGTATGACCGGTTCTGCCCCTCTTCCACAGCGCTTTGGGGGAGAGCCAACTCAGTGCCGAGGTTTCCTTAACCAGGTGGGCATTTATTTCGAGTTGCTGCCACATGCCTTTCCTACTGCGAGATCAAAGGTGGGCTTCTTGATCTCGCTGCTCTCGGACAAGGCCTTGGCCTGGGCCAGCCCTTTATGGGAGAACAACAATCCGGTGGTTGCCGAGTTTTCCGGTTTTGTTGCTTCTCTTCGGAAGGTATTCGATGTGCCGGCTCGTGCTGCCTCTGCTGCGAAGCTCCTTATGTCCATCAGACAGGGTTCACGATCCGTAGCTGAATACGCCATTGAGTTTCGTACCCTGGCAGCAGAGGTGGGCTGGAATAATGAGGCTCTGGTCGCTGCTTTCTCTCATGGTCTCTCGGATGCCTTGAAGGATGAGGTTGCAGCTAAGGACCTACCAGTTGAGCTCGAGTCTCTTATTTCTTTCCTGATTTTGATTGACACCAGACTCAGGGAGAGACCTTCCTTTAAGGAGAACCTGCGGAGGTCTTCTAACAGATTGGTGCCTACGTTTGCTGTCCCACCCGTGCCTCCCTCTCCTCCCACGCCTCCTGGGGATGACTTGTCTGGGGGTGAACCCATGCAGCTGGGGTTTGCTCGCCTGTCCGAGGGGGAGAGGGCACTCCGGAGACGCGAGGGCCGATGCATGTACTGTGGTCTCGGTGGGCATTTTCGGTTGGCATGTCCGAACCGTCCGGGAAACGCTCGTACCCTGAGATCCTGTCGGGGGCAGATCTTGGGTGGAGTCTCCTCGTCCCCGGTTTCCCGTGTTGACAAACCACTGATCACTGTTGTCCTCTCCTGGGTCGGGGGCTCGGTGACGACCCAGGCGTTGGTGGACTCTGGTGCTGGTGGTTTGTTCATTGATAGTGTGTTCGCTGCCGCCAATTCCATTCCTCTGCAGGCTCGAGGTTCCCCACTGGCTCTTGAGGCGATAGACGGCAGACCCCTTCTGCCGCCACACGTGACTCATGAGACCCTTCCAGTGGGGATAGCCATTGGTGCCGTTCACAGAGAGTCGGTCTGCCTCCAGGTTATTTCGTCTCCACACTACTCGGTGGTCTTGGGGTACCCCTGGCTCCAGAAGCATAATCCGACTTTCGATTGGAGATCGGTCGAGATCCTCTCGTGGTCACCGCAGTGTGGGGCTAGTTGCATCCATGGGTCTGTCAAGTTGCTGTGTACTTCCTCGGACTCTCTGTTGCCTCCTGAATACGAGGAGTACCGGGATGTATTCGATAAGGTGCGCGCGGTTGCCCTACCTCCGCACCGCCCATACGATTGTGCCATAGAGTTACAATCTGGTGCCGTTCCTCCTCGTGGCAAAGTCTATCCACTGTCGGTAGCGGAGAATGAGGCCATGGAGGAGTACGTGAGGGAGGCGCTTTCACGCGGACACATTCGCAAATCTTCGTCCCCGGCAGGGGCTGGATTTTTCTTTGTGAAAAAGAAGGGCGGTGAGTTGAGGCCTTGCATCGATTACAGGGGTCTCAATCGCATCACGATCAAGAACGCTTACCCGATACCCTTGATTTCCGAGCTGTTCGATCGCCTTAAAGGGGCCACGGTCTTTACCAAACTCGACCTGAGGGCGGCATATAACCTGGTAAGGATCAAGGCGGGCGATGAGTGGAAGACCGCGTTTAACACCAGGAACGGTCATTACGAATCCTTGGTTATGCCCTTTGGGTTGTGCAATGCGCCCGCAGTCTTTCAGGAATTCATCAACGATGTTTTCCGTGACCTGTTGCAGCAGTGTGTGGTAGTCTATTTGGATGACATCTTGGTATATTCTGAATCCATGGAGGCCCACATTCTGGATGTCAGACGAGTGTTGCAACGGTTACGAGAGAACAAGCTGTTCGGTAAGCTTGAGAAATGCGAATTTCACCGATCCCAGGTAACCTTCTTAGGTTACATCATTTCCGCTGAGGGGTTCTCCATGGATCCTGAGAAGGTTTCGGCTGTCTTACAGTGGCCCCAGCCCAGTGGTCTTCGTTCCCTGCAGCGCTTTTTGGGCTTCGCCAATTATTATCGGAAGTTCATCAGGGACTTTTCCATGCTGGCCAAGCCTCTCACGGATCTGACCAGGAAGGGCAGTAATTCCCAGGTCTGGCCGCTCGAGGCCATCCGAGCTTTTGAGGCCCTAAAGTCCGCCTTTGTGTCGGCTCCGATTCTGTCGCATCCCAACCCTGGGTTGCCCTTTGTCCTCGAGGTGGACGCGTCTGAGACGGGAGTAGGCGCCCTTCTGTCTCAGCGTAGAACACCAGAGGGTCCTCTGCTTCCTTGTGGGTTTTACTCCCGGAAACTGTCTTCCGCGGAGTGCAACTATCAGATTGGTGACAGGGAGTTATTGGCCATCGTGCAGGCCCTTAAAGAATGGAGGCACTTGCTCGAGGGTTCGGTGATTCCGGTTCTCATCCTGACGGACCACAAGAATCTGACCTACCTTTCTGAGGCCAAGAGATTGACACCACGTCAGGCCAGATGGGCTCTGTTCTTGTCACGTTTTAATTACGTGGTCTCCTACCTACCCGGTTCCAAGAACATCAGGGCGGATGCCTTATCACGGCAGTACTCCGAGCTGTCCAGGGAGGAGTCGATTCCGACTTCGGTCATACCTCCGAATCAGATCCTGGCCGCCATTCGCACCAGCCTGACCTCTCCCCTGGGTGAGCAGATTTTGGCGGCTCAATCTGGTGCTCCCTCTGGGAGACCCAACGGCAGATGTTTTGTGCCTGAGGAGTTGCGCACTCGGTTGTTGCGAACCTACCATAACTCCAAGACCGCGGGGCATCCTGGAAAGAATCAGCTGTCCTGGGCTGTTTCACGTCTGTTCTGGTGGCCTTCCCTACGTTCCGACATCGCCGCATATGTAGCGGCATGCTCCGTTTGTGCCCAGAGTAAGTCCCCTCGGCACCTTCCGTTGGGCCTTCTGCAACCCATAGCCACCGGGGAGCGCCCATGGTCACACCTGGGGATGGATTTCATTGTGGACCTCCCTGCATCCCGAGGCCATACGGTCATTCTCATGATTGTGGATCGGTTTTCCAAAATGTGCCACTGTGTTCCTCTCAAGAAGTTACCCTCTGCACAAGAGTTGGCCACGATTTTTGCCAGGGAGGTCTTCCGGTTGCACGGTTTGCCTAAGGAGATTGTGTCGGATCGGGGGAGTCAGTTTGTGTCCAGGTTCTGGCGCGCCTTTTGCTCCCAGTTGGGGATTCATCTCTCCTTCTCCTCGGCCTACCACCCTCAGTCCAATGGGGCCGCAGAACGATCCAATCAGGCCTTGGAGCAATTCCTTCGTTGCTATGTCTCCGATCACCAAGACAATTGGGTTGACCTCCTGCCTTGGGCTGAGTTTGCCAGGAACACGGCGGTGAACTCTTCCTCTGGGACGTCTCCCTTCATGGCCAATTATGGGTTCCAACCTGCCGTGTTACCGGAGGTATTCTCTCCCCAGGATATTCCGGCTGTGGAGGATCACCTTTCCGTCCTACGTGCTTCTTGGGTACAGATCCAGAAGTCCCTTGAGGTCTCTGCGCAGCGCCAGAGATTCCAGGCTGATCGCAGACGAGCGCCTGCTCCTTCCTACCAGGTCGGAGACTGTGTATGGTTGTCCACCCGCAACCTCAACCTTCGAGTGCCCACTCCCAAGCTGGCGCCTCGCTTTGTTGGTCCCTTCCGAGTGCTTCGCAGGGTAAACCCGGTAGCCTATGCCCTTGCGCTTCCTCCTGGCATGCGGATCTCCAACGTGTTTCATGTCTCCCTGTTGAAGCCACTGGTGTGTAATCGTTTCACTTCCTCGGTTCCTCGGCCTCGTCCGGTCCAAGTGGGCAATCGTGAGGAATATGAGGTGAGCAATATCCTGGACTCACGCCTGGTCCGCGGTCGGTTGCAGTTTTTGGTCCATTGGCGTGGTTATGGTCCAGAGGAGCGTTCCTGGGTTCCCTCCGCAGATGTCCATGCTCCTGCCTTGCTCCGAGCCTTCCACGCACGCTTCCCTCAGAAACCGTTTTGTGCTCCGCGGAGGAGGGGCCCTTGAGGGGGAGGTACTGTCATGGTCTTACCTGCTTGCTGCTCTCCTTCGTTTGACATGTGCTGGCGGCCATCTTGGGTCCTGGGTTTCTTGTAGCCTTCCACCCTGCGGCTCCTCCTTCCCCTGGGAGGAGCTGGATGCCTAGCTCATATATATAGGAGGTCTGTGGCTTCAGTTCCTTGCTTGGTCCTCTTGTGTTCACATGCTTCTAAGACTGCTGCTGCTTCTGGTTCCTGATCCTGGCTTCGTCTGACTACCCTGCTGGTTCCTGATCCTGGCTTCGTCTGACTACCCTGCTGGTTCCTGATCCTGGCTTCGTCTGACTACCCTGCTGGTTCCTGATCCTGGCTTCGTCTGACTACCCTTCTGGTTCCTGACCTCTGGCTTCGCAAAGACTCTGCTCGGTTTCACCATCCGTTTGGACTTTTGCTTTTCAGCTTTATTTTCAATAAAGCCTTCTTATTTTCATTTATCTCTTGTTGTACGTCTGGTTCATGGTTCCGTGACACTTGCACATGCTGGCCAGACTGTGCAAGCAGCAGCAGGCGATAGTGGAGTTTAAGCTGCAGCACGCACGGGTGAGTCGCTCTGCGGAACAGCACCAATTCACCACCAATGACTGGGCCTCCATGCGAGACCTGTGTTCCTTGTTTCGAGTACTCCACCAACATGGCCAGTGCCGAGAACGCCGTTCTCAGTGTTACTATCCCACTTCTATGCCTCCTTGAAAAAATGCTGCTGGCGATGATGGAAGAGAATGTGGCACAGGAGGAGGAAGAGGGATCATTTCATAGGGTTTCCGGCCAGTCATTCACAAGTGGCTCCGAGGGTGGGTTCCTGCACCCACAAATGCCAGGTACACAATTGTCCAGCCAGGGCCCTAGAGGATGACTAGGTGGAGGATGAGGAGGAGGAGATGGAGGAGGAGGAACAGTGTTCACAGCAGGGTGGCACCCAAACCAGCTCATGGCCATCACTGGTGCGTGGCTGGGGGGATACAGAAGACACAGACGATACACCTCCCACAGAGGACAGCTTTTCGTTGCCTCTGGGCAGCCTGGCACACATGAGCGATTACATGCTGCAGTGTCTCCGCAATGACCGCCGAGTTGCCCACATTCTAACTTGTGCTGATTACTGGGTGGCCATGCTGCTGGATCCCCATTACAAGGACAACGTACCGTCCTTAATTCCATCACTGGAGCGTGATCGTAAGATGCGCGAGTACAAGCCTACGCTGGTAGACGTGCTGCTGGTGCCATTCCCACTTGACAACGTGGGCACAGTGGAAGCACAAAGCGAAGGCAGAGGAAGAGGTCGCCAATGCAGCTGGGGCACCACCAGCACCTCAGAAGGCAGGGTCAGCATGGCCGAAATGTGGAAAAGCTTTGTCAGCACGCCACAACAACCAGCACCACCAGCTGATATGGAACGTCTTAGCAGGAGGCAGCATTTCAGCAACATGGTGGAGCAGTATCTGTGCACACGCCTACATGTACTGAATGACGGGTCTGCCCCCTTCAACTTCTGGGTCTCCAAATTGGGCACATAGCGTGAGCTTGCCCTTTACGCCTTGGAGGTGCTGGCCTGCTCTGCAGCCAGTGTATTGTCTGAACGTGTGTTTAGCACGGCAGGGGGCGTTATCACAGACAAGCGCAGCTAATGTGGACAAGGTCACGTTCATTAAAATGAACCAGGCATGGATCCCACAGGACTTGTCCGTACCTTGTGCAGAATAGACATGTATACTGGCCTTAACCAGCCATTGTTATTGTCACCGCCAGATATCTGAGAAGTTCTGGCAGACGTTCTTCAGTACCTCTTGTTTGAGGTTCTTTTGTTTTGCTTTCGTTTTGTCATCTCGTTTCCCAGCTGTCATCTAGTTGCACTGATTGCATCCCTTTATATACCCTCCCATACTGCATCACTTTGCGGTTTATACAACTTCCTGGATTGTGCTATGCTAGATGCTGCAACTGCTGCTTCCTCAGATAAGTCTGTTCCTTTATTTGTGTTTTCCTATTGGCTTGATCCTAAGTGACCCTGACTCCCTCCGTATTAAGTGTAGGGAGCCGGTGGTCGTGTCTGTTCAGGTTTCAAACAGTCGAGGCATGAGGGCATGCAATTATCTATCATAGAGATCTTTGCATGGGCTGAGCAGTCAGGGAGAGCGCTAGGGCTTTTATTGGGCTCACCCTTATGTTCCTTAATTTGGGATCAAGTCAGTCGGATCCTCATTTAGTCTTATAGTTTTCTGCAACACCATCCGTGACATTATAAACCGCCAAAACCGTCTTAAGCATGGATCCGGTTTTACTTTTGACTGAACGCATGCAGGCTCTTTCACTGGAGGTAGCAGATCTCCGTAGAACTGTATCTCAGTTTCAGGTGACCGGTTCAGCTTGCGTTCATGGAGTTTGTTTTAGAGAGGCTTGCAAACTCCATTTTCGCCTACTTCCCCATTCCTCTGGTGATGAGGAGCAGAGGGTGGGGATCATCATCTCGCTGCTCAGGGATAACGCTCAGTCTTGGGCCTTTTCACTACCGGTGGGGGCACGGCCCCTCCGATCCGTGGATGAATTTTTTGTAGCCCTGGGTCAGATATTTGATGATCCGGATCGTATTGCTCTGGCTAAATCTAGACTGCGTCTTTTATTCCAGGGTAAACAGTCCGCAGAGATATACTGTTCAGAATTTCGGAGATGGGCAGCTGATTCTGGTTGGAATGATGCTGCACTCTGAAGTCAATTTTGCCATGGTCTTTCAGAGGGATTGAAGGATGCATTTGCCTTTCATGAGAGACCTGCCTCCTTGGAGTCTGCCATGTCTCAGGCTGTTCGTATTTACAGGCGGCTTAGAGAGAGAGGAGAGATCACTCCTTCCTGTCATATTCACTCCAAGGACAGTGGGGCTGTCTCATTCAGTGCACAGGGGTCTCAGTCTCTCTCAATCCCCTCTGAGGAGGAGCCCATGCAGCTGCGTTTGCTTGCCTCTAATAATAGAGGATTCAGCTCTCCGAGGAGGGTTTGTTTCTGTTGTGGAGGTATAGATCATTTGGCAAATGTTTGCCCCTCTAGAAGATTCAGGGAGAGTTTTGAGGGTAATAAAGAAACAAAAAAAAATAAATACTTTCCATCTGTTACCATTGGCAAGGTTGATGCGGAAATTGAAGCTTTTCCGTTTGTTTGTAGTTCCCGTTTTGTCCTACCTGCCAGGGCGGCGCTAGAGAGCAATAACATTTTTTGTGAGATTTTTGTAGATAGTGGAGCAGCTGTCAATCTCATTGATAGTCAATTTGCTATAACACATGGTTTCCAGGTATGCACTTTGGGAAAGGATATACCTGTTTTTGCTATCGATTCCGCTCCACTTTCTCAAAAATTGTTAAAGGGCAAAGTTTACAATATCCGTTTGACTGTGGGTGATGCTCATGTTAAGGATGTGTCATGTTTCGTCCTAAGCGGATTACCTACTCCTCTAGTACTGGGGCTACCCTGGCTCACTAAACATAACCCCACCATTGATTGGCAAGCAAGGCAAATAAATGGTTGGAGTGATTTTTGCGCAGAGAATTGCCTCTCGGCGTCTCTTTCAGAGGTCTCCACCAAGACTGTACCATCTTTTCTC
The DNA here is from genome assembly GCF_905171765.1 of Bufo bufo. Classification (NCBI taxonomy): domain Eukaryota; kingdom Metazoa; phylum Chordata; class Amphibia; order Anura; family Bufonidae; genus Bufo; species Bufo bufo. The sequence continues at coordinate 645,093,015 of NC_053390.1, read as the reverse complement.
TCTGAATTTTCGGATGTATTTTCAGAGAGTGGGGTCCAGGAGCTGCCTCCTCACCGGGAGTACGATTGCCCTATTAATCCAATCCCAGGCACCAAGCTGCCTAAGTCTCGTTTATACAATCTCTCCCAACCTGAAAGGGTCGCTATGCATACGTATATCTCTGAGAGCCTGAGAAAGGGACACATCCGACCCTCGAAGTCACCTGTTGCCGCTGGGTTTTTTTTGTTAAGAAAAAAGATGGTTCTTTAAGACCATGTCTGGATTTCAGGGAGCTGAACAGTATCACAATTCGTAACCCTTATCCGCTTCCTCTGATCCCGGACCTGTTTAACCAGATTGTTGGGGCTAAAAAAAATTCTAATTTGGATTTAAGAGGGGCATACAACCTGGTCAGGGTCAGGGAATGGAAGACGGCCTTCAATACCCCTGAGGGCCATTTCGAGAATTTGGTGATGCCTATTGGTTTGATGAATGCTCCAGCCGTCTTCCAACATTTTGTGAACAGCATTTTTTATCATGTAATGGGGAAATTTGTACTAGTGTATCTAGATGACATTTAGATTTTTTCTCCTGATTTCAAAACTCATAGGGACCACCTACATCAGGTCTTGCTCATTCTGCGGGAGAATAAATTGTACGCTAAATTGGAAAAATGTGTGTTTGCGGTTCCAGAAATTCAATTTCTGGGTTTTCTTCTCTCTGCTTCTGGTTTTCGCATGGCCCCTGAGAAGGTCCGCGCTGTGCTTGATTGGGAGCTTCCTGAGAATCAGAAGGCGCTGATGCGTTTTTTGGGTTTTGCCAATTATTACAGGAAGTTCATTTTGAATTATTTATCTGTTGTTAAGCCACTCACTGATATGACTAAAAAGGGCGTAGATTTTTCCTCCTGGTCGGTAGATGCGCGTAAGGCTTTTTCTAGTATCAAAGAGAGTTTTGCTTCCGCTCCCATCTTGGTACAGCCTGATGTCTCTCTACCTTTCATTGTTGAGGTGGACGCTTCTGAGGTGGGTGTGGGTGCGGTCTTGTCTCAGGGTCCCTCTCCTGCCAAATGGCGACCGTGTGCCTTTTTCTCAAAGAAACTCTCCTGCGCAGAGAGAAATTACGATGTGGGAGATAGGGAGTTGTTGGCCATCAAATTAGCTTTTGAGGAATGGCGCCATTGGCTAGAAGGAGCCAGACACCCTATTACCGTGTTTGCCGACCATAAGAATGTAGCCTACTTGGAGTCAGCCAAGCGTCTGAACCCGAGACAGGCCAGATGGTCTTTATTCTTTTCCAGGTTTAATTTTGTGGTCACGTTCCGCCCCGGGGTTAAAAATGTGAAGGCCGATGCCCTGTCACGTTGTTTTCCGGGAGGGGGGAACTTTGAAGACCCAGGTCCCATTTTGGCTGAAGGGGTGGTCGTCTCTGCTCTTTACCCTGATTTGGAGGCAGAGGTTCAGGCAGCCCAGGCAGAGGCTCCTGATCTTTGTCCTTCTGGGAGGTTGTTTGTGCCTCTCACTTTACGACATAAGGTTTTTAAGGAGCATCACGATACTGTCCTTGCTGGGCACCCGGGGAGCAGAGCCACAGTGGATCTCATTGCTCTGAGATTCTGGTGGCCGGCTCTTCGTGCTTCCAAGGACGGGAAGGAATGGGTAACGGGAGGAGAGGACCCGATGGCCGTGAATGAGGGACCTTGGCACGAGCGCAGGTCTCGCAGGCTGCCACAAAACGGTTGAGGGTTTTGTGGCAGCCTGCGAGACCTGCGCTCGTGCCTAGGTCCCTCATTCACGGCC
>NC_053390.1:645054970-645091037 GCF_905171765.1 Bufo bufo | reverse complement strand
ATAACTACCCCACAAGTGACCCCATTTTGGAAAGAAGACACCTCAGGGTATTCCGTGAGGGGCATAGCGAGTTCCTAGAATTTTTAATTTTTTGTCACAAGTTAGTGGAATATGAGACTTTGTAAGAAAAAAATAAAAAAATAAATAAATCATCATTTTCCGCTAACATGTGACAAAAAAAAAAAGTTCTATGAACTCACTATGCCCATCAGCGAATACCTTAGGGTGTTTACTTTCCGAAATGGGGTCATTTGTGGGGTGTTTGTACTGTCTGGGCATTCTAGAACCTCAGGAAACATGACAGGTGCTCAGAAAGTCAGAGCTGTTTCAAAAAGCGGAAATTCACATTTTTGTACCATAGTTTGTAAACGCTATAACTTTTACCCAAACCATTTTTTTTTTTTTACCCAAACATTTTTTTTTTATCAAAGACATGGAGAACAATAAATTTAGCAAAAAATTTATATATGAATGTCGTTTTTTTTTGCTAAATTTTACAACTGAAAGTGAAAAATGTCATTTTTTTGCAAGAAAATCGTTAAATTTCGATTAATAACAAAAAAAGTAAAAATGTCAGCAGCAATGAAATACCACCAAATGAAAGCTCTATTAGTGAGAAGAAAAGGAGGTAAAATTCATTTGGGTGGTAAGTTGCATGACCGAGCAATAAACGGTGAAAGTAGTATAGGTCAGAAGTGTAAAAAGTGGTCTGGTCATTAAGGGTGTTTCAGCTAGGGGGGTTGAAGTGGTTAATTGAAAAAAATATTATTTTCAATTGTCGGGTGACATTTTACCATTTTTGGCATATACAAACCCCTGCTGTGCCTAGGTGACAGGAGCCTAAATCTCTCAAAATCCTCTGTTCTATTGCTGGATGACAAGATCCCCTTTTGCCGTGAATGAACCCCTGCTGTGCCTGGGTGACAAGGGCCTAAATCTCTCAAAATCCTCTGTTCTATTGCTGGGTGACATGAACCCCCTTTTGTCGTGAATAAACCCCTGCTCTGCATTGCGACAGGGGCCTAAATCTCTCAAAATCCTCTGTTCTATTGCTGGGTCACATGAACCCTCTTTTGCCGTGAATGAACCCCTGCTGTGCCTGGGTGACAGGGGCCTAAATCTCTCAAAATCTTCTCTTGTATTGCTGGGTGACATGAACCCCCTTTTGCCGTGAATGAACCCCTGCTCTGCATTGCTGACAGGGGCCTAAATTTCTCAAAATCCTCTGTTCTATTGCTGGGTGACATGATCCCCCTTTTGCCATGAATGAACCCCTGCTGTGCCTGGGTGACATGGGCCTAAATCTCTCAAAATCCTCTCTTCTATTGCTGGGTGACATGAACCCCCTTTTGCCGTGAATGAACCCCTGCTCTGCATTGCTAACAGGGGCCTAAATCTCTCAAAATCCTCTGTTGTATTGCTGGGTGACATGAACCCCCTTTTGCCGTAAATGAACCCCTGCTCTGCATTGCTGACAGGGGCCTAAATCTCTCAAAATCCTCTGTTCTATTGCTGGGTGACATAAACCCCTGCTCTGCATTGCTGACAGGGGCCTAAATCTCTCAAAATTCTCTGTTCTATTGCTGGGTGACATGAACCTTCTTTTGCCGTGAATGAACCCCTGCTCTGCATTGCTGACAGGGGCCTAAATCTCTCAAAATCCTCTGTTCTATTGCTGGGTGACATTATCCCCCTTTTGCCGTGAATGAACCCCTGCTGTGCCTGGGTGACATGGGTCTAAATCTCTCAAAATCCTCTGTTCTATTGCTGGGTGACATGAACCCCCTTTTGCCGTGAATAAACCCCTGCTCTGCATTGCTGACAGGGGCCTAAATCTCTAAAAATCCTCAGTTGTATTGCTGGGTGACATGAACCCCCTTTTGCCGTGAATGAACCCCTGCTCTGCATTGCTGACAGGGGCCTAAATCTCTCAAAATCCTCTGTTCTATTGCCGGGGTGACATGATCCCCCTTTTGCTGTGAATGAACCCCTGCTCTGCCTGAGTGTCAAGGGCCTAAATCTATAAAATTCCTCTGTTCTATTGCTGGGTGACATGAACCCCCTTTTGCCGTGAATGAACCCCTGCTCTGCATTGCTGACAGGGGCCTAAATCTCTCAAAATCCTCTCTTCTATTGCTGGGTGACATGAACCCCCTTTTGCCGTGAATGAACCCCTGCTCTGCATTGCTGACAGGGGCCTAAATCTCTCAAAATCCTCTGTTCTATTGCTGGGTCACATGAACCCTCTTTTGCCGTGAATGAACCCCTGCTGTGCCTGGGTGACAGGGGCCTAAATCTCTCAAAATCCTCTCTTGTATTGCTGGGTGACATGAACCCCCTTTTGCCGTGAATGAACCCCTGCTCTGCATTGCTGACAGGGGCCTAAATTTCTCAAAATCCTCTGTTCTATTGCTGGGTGACATGATCCCCCTTTTGCCATGAATGAACCCCTGCTGTGCCTGGGTGACATGGGCCTAAATCTCTCAAAATCCTCTCTTCTATTGCTGGGTGACATGAACCCCCTTTTGCCGTGAATGAACCCCTGCTCTGCATTGCTGACAGGGGCCTAAATCTCTCAAAATCCTCTGTTGTATTGCTGGGTGACATGAACCCCCTTTTGCCGTAAATGAACCCCTTCTCTGCATTGCTGACAGGGGCCTAAATCTCTCAAAATCCTCTGTTCTATTGCTGGGTGACATAAACCCCTGCTCTGCATTGCTGACAGGGGCCTAAATCTCTCAAAATTCTCTGTTCTATTGCTGGGTGACATGAACCTTCTTTTGCCGTGAATGAACCCCTGCTCTGCATTGCTGACAGGGGCCTAAATCTCTCAAAATCCTCTGTTCTATTGCTGGGTGACATTATCCCCCTTTTGCTGTGAATGAACCCCTGCTGTGCCTGGGTGACATGGGTCTAAATCTCTCAAAATCCTCTGTTCTATTGCTGGGTGACATGAACCCCCTTTTGCCGTGAATGAACCCCTGCTCTGCATTGCTGACAGGGGCCTAAATCTCTAAAAATCCTCAGTTGTATTGCTGGGTGACATGAACCCCCTTTTGCCGTGAATGAACCCCTGCTCTGCATTGCTGACAGGGGCCTAAATCTCTCAAAATCCTCTGTTCTATTACCGGGGTGACATGATCCCCCTTTTGCTGTGAATGAACCCCTGCTCTGCCTGAGTGTCAAGGGCCTAAATCTCTAAAAATCCTCTGTTCTATTGCTGGGTGACATGAACCCCCTTTTGCCGTGAATGAACCCCTGCTCTGCATTGCTGACAGGGGCCTAAATCTCTCAAAATCCTCTGTTCTATTGCTGGGTGACATGAACCCCCTTTTGCCGTGAATGAACCCCTGCTCTGCATTGCTGACAGGGGCCTAAATCTCTCAAAATCCTCTGTTCTATTGCCGGGGTGACATGATCCCCCTTTTGCTGTGAATGAACCCCTGCTCTGCCTGAGTGTCAAGGGCCTAAATCTCTAAAAATCCTCTGTTCTATTGCTGGGTGACATGAACCCCCTTTTGCCGTGAATGAACCCCTGCTCTGCATTGCTGACAGGGGCCTAAATCTCTCAAAATCGTCTGTTCTATTGCTGGGTGACATGAACCCCCTTTTGCCATGAATGAACCCCTGCTCTGCATTGCTGACTGGGGCCTAAATCTCTCAAAATCCTCTGTTCTATTGCTGGGTGACGAACCCCCTTTTGCCGTGAATGAACCCCTGCTCTGCATTGCTGACTGGGGCCTAAATCTCTCAAAATCCTCTGTTCTATTGCTGGGTGACATGAACCCCCTTTTGTCGTGAATGAACCCCTGCTGTGCCTGGGTGACAGGGGCCTAAATCTCTCAAAATCCTCTGTTCTATTGCTGGGTGACATGAATTCCCTTTTGCCGTGAATGAACCCCTGCTCTGCATTGCTGAAAGGGGCCTAAATCTCTCAAAATCCTCTGTTGTATTGCTGGGTGACATGATCCCCCTTTTGTCGTGAATGAACCCCTGCTGTGCCTGGGTGACAGGGGCCTAAATCTCTCAAAATCCTCTGTTCTATTGCTGGGTGACATGAATTCCCTTTTGCCGTGAATGAACCCCTGCTCTGCATTGCTGAAAGGGGCCTAAATCTCTCAAAATCCTCTGTTCTATTGCCGGGGTGACATGATCCCCCTTTTGCTGTGAATGAACCCCTGCTCTGCCTGAGTGTCAAGGGCCTAAATCTCTAAAAATCCTCTGTTCTATTGCTGGGTGACATGAACCCCCTTTTGCCGTGAATGAACCCCTGCTCTGCATTGCTGACAGGGGCCTAAATCTCTCAAAATCCTCTGTTCTATTGCTGGGTGACATGAACCCCCTTTTGCCGTGAATGAACCCTTGCTGTGCCTGGGTGACAGGGGCCTAAATCTCTCAAAATCGTCTGTTCTATTGCTGGGTGACATGAACCCCCTTTTGCCATGAATGAACCCCTGCTCTGCATTGCTGACTGGGGCCTAAATCTCTCAAAATCCTCTGTTCTATTGCTGGGTGACGAACCCCCTTTTGCCGTGAATGAACCCCTGCTCTGCATTGCTGACTGGGGCCTAAATCTCTCAAAATCCTCTGTTCTATTGCTGGGTGACATGAACCCCCTTTTGTCGTGAATGAACCCCTGCTGTGCCTGGGTGACAGGGGCCTAAATCTCTCAAAATCCTCTGTTCTATTGCTGGGTGACATGAATTCCCTTTTGCCGTGAATGAACCCCTGCTCTGCATTGCTGAAAGGGGCCTAAATCTCTCAAAATCCTCTGTTGTATTGCTGGGTGACATGATCCCCCTTTTGCCCTGAATGAACCCTTGCTGTGCCTGGATGACAGGGGCCTAAATCTCTCAAAATCGTCTGTTCTATTGCTGGGTGACATGAACCCCCTTTTGCCATGAATGAACCCCTGCTCTGCATTGCTGACTGGGGCCTAAATCTCTCAAAATCCTCTGTTCTATTGCTGGGTGACATGAACCCCCTTTTGCCATGAATGAACCCCTGCTCTGCATTGCTGACTGGGGCCTAAATCTCTCAAAATCCTCTGTTCTATTGCTGGGTGACATGAACCCCCTTTTGCCGTGAATGAAACTCTGCTCTGCATTGCTGACAGGAGCCTAAATCTCTCAAAATCCTCTGTTCTATTGCTGGGTGACATGAATTCCCTTTTGCCATGAATGAACCCCTGCTGTGCCTGGGTGACTGGGGCCTAAATCTCTCAAAATCCTCTGTTCTATTGCTGGGTGACATGAATTCCCTTTTGCCATGAATGAACCCCTGCTGTGCCTGGGTGACTGGGGCCTAAATCTCTCAAAATCCTCTGTTCTATTGCTGGGTGACATGAACCCCCTTTTGCCGTGAATGAACCCATGCTCTGCATTGCTGACAGGGGCCTAAATCTCTCAAAATCCTCTGTTGTATTGCTGGGTGACATGAACCCCCTTTTTCCGTGAATGAACCCCTGCTCTGCATTGCTGACAGGGGCCTAAATCTCTCAAAATCCTCTGTTCTATTGCTGGGTGACCTCATCCCCCTTTTGCCGTGAATGAACCCCTGCTGTGCCTGGGTGACAGGGGCCTAAATCTCTCAAAATCCTCTGTTGTATTGCTGTGTGAAATGAACCCCCTTTTGCCGTGAATGAACCCCTGCTCTGCATTGCTGACAGGGGCCTAAATCTCTCAAAATCCTCTATTGTATTGCTGGGTGACATGAACCCCCTTTTGCCGTGAATGAACCCCTGCTCTGCATTGCTGACAGGGGCCTAAATCTCTCAAAATCCTCTGTTCTATTGCTGGGTGACATGTACCCCCTTTTGCCGTGAATGAACCCCTGCTCTGCATTGCTGACAGGGAACTAAATTTAGTGAAAACATCTGTTACTGATCGGAAGATGCGCGACTACAAGCGCACGCTGATGATAGCATTCCCACCTGACAGCGGAGGCACAGTGGAAGCACAAGGCGAAGGCAGAGGAGGAGGAAGAGGTCGCCAATTCAGCTGGGGCACCGCCAGCACCTGAGAAGGCAGGGTTAGCATGGCCCAAATGTGGAAAAGCTTTGTCAGCCTTGGAGGTGCTGACCTGCCCTGCAACCAGTGTATAGTGTGAACGTGTGTTTAGTACGGCAGAGAGCATTATCACAGGCCGCAGCCAATGTGGACAAGCTTACGTTTATTAAAATGAACCAGGCATGGATCCCACAGGGATCCCACAATTTTGGGGGATACCCCAATTTAAAAATAAATTTAAACACAAATCAGTGTTGGCTACCTATTCCTCCTTCACCGCCGCTTCCACCTACACCGCCACGTCAACCTACACCGCCACATCCACCCATCCACCGCCTCCTCAACCCCCTTTTCCTAGATCCAGATTGTTATTTTTAATTTTTCTGTATTTTATGTTTTTTTAAGTCATTTCCCTATCCACATTTGTTTGCAGAACAGTTGTCATGCTCTTAAGCACATTTTGATGCCTTTTGCATCCCTCTAGCCCTTTCCAGGACTACTTTAGAGCCATTTTAGTGCCCAGAAGTTGGGGTCCCCATTGACCCTAACTTTTTTTTCAAGTTCGGGCGAACCTGCCGAACCCAAACATCCAGGTGTCCGCTCAACTCTACTTATTAGAGATGAGCAAATCAATTCTACATTAATCAAATTTATTACGAATTTCCCAGAAGCTTCAGTTTTCAGGGAATTTAAAACGTTTGGGATTCATTGCACATAAACTGCTCAAAATGGTGGCTGCCATTTTACAGATCAGTAGACAGATAAGATAAAGAAGGATGAAATGACCTCTCGCAGCAACCTGACAAGCTTGCCCATAATGCCTTGCAGCCAGCCTCAGACCACCATAGAAGAACTATCGGTGCCAGTTACTGATAACTCTGGTATGAGTCAGAGAAACTATACATCATCTAAACCTGCTGTTTTGTGTGGGTTATACATGGGAGAGATAGGATGTCTGATGGAGAGATCATGACACAGAATACAGATAGTTTGGTGTCAGTGAGAGTCTTTCACAGTGTTAAATTTACAATTTATTCATAGAGAGACAGGTGTCAACAGTGTCTTTGTGTTACTTAAGATACCTTTAAATAAGCCGATTATCGTGTAAATTATCGTTAAATCGAGCAAATCTGCACATTTGCCGAACAGTGTAAAAGCAATGAACGATGGAGCGACAACCGTTGGTTCAATCGTTTGTGTGGGCACAAAAATCATTATTGGATGTAAACGATTTCATACATGTTAACAGGAACTGTTCACTGCACGCAACTCAAATTTCGCTTTGTACAAATGCAACAGTCTACTTTACAAACAGTGCAGCTCAATATACTGCCCCATCAGAACCAAATACCACAATGCAGCTCAATATACTGCCCCAGCAGAACCAGATACCACAGTGCAGCACAATATACTGCCCCAGCAGAACCAGATACCACAGTGCAGCACAAAATACCGCCCCAGCAGAACCAAATACCACAGTGCAGCTCAATATACTGCCCCAGCAGAACCAGATACCACAGTGCAGCACAAAATACCGCCCCAGCAGAACCAGATACCACAGTGCAGCACAAAATACCGCCCCAGCAGAACCAAATACCACAGTGCAGCTCAATATACTGCCCCAGCAGAACCAGATACCACAGTGCAGCACAAAATACCGCCCCAGCAGAACCAGATACCACAGTGAAGCTCAGTATACTGCCTCAGCAGAACCAGATACCACACTGCAGCACAATATACTGCCCCAGCAGAACTAAATACCACAGTGCAGCTCAATATACTGCCCCAGCAGAACCAAATACGACAGTGCAGCACAATATACTGCCCCAGCAGAACCAAATACCACACTGCAGCACAATATACTACCCCAGCAGAACCAAATACCACAGTGCAGCACAATATACTGCCCCAGCAGAACTAAATACCACAGTGCAGCTCAATATACTGCCCCAGCAGAACCAAATACGACAGTGCAGCACAATATACTGCCCCAGCAGAACCAAATACCACACTGCAGCACAATATACTGCCCCAGCAGAACCAAATACCACAGTGCAGCACAATATACTGCCCCAGCAGAACCAAATACCACAGTGCAGCACAATATACTGCCCCAGCAGAACCAAATACCACAGTGCAGCACAATATACTGCCCCAGCAGAACCAAATACCACAGTGCAGCACAATATACTGCCCCAGCAGAACCAAATACCACAGTGCAGCTCAATATACTGCCCCAGCAGAACCAAATACCACAGTGCAGCACAATATACTGCCCCAGCAGAACCAAATACCACAGTGCAGCTCAATATACTGCCCCAGCAGAACCAAATACCACAGTGCAGCACAATATACTGCCCCAGCAGAACCAGATACCACAGTGCAGCACAATATACTACACCAGCAGAACCAAATACTACAGTGCAGCTCAATATACTGCCCCAGCAGAACCAAATACCACAGTGCAGCACAATATACTGCCCCAGCAGAACCAAATACCACAGTGCCGCTCAATATACTGCCCCAGCAGTACCAAATACCACAGTGCAGCTCAATATACTGCTCCAGCAGAACCAAATACCACAGTGCAGCACAATATACTGCCCCAGCAGAACCAAATACCACAGTGCAGCTCAATATACTGACCCAGCAGAACCAAATACCACAGTGCAGCACAATATACTGACCCAGCAGACCCAAATACCACAGTGCAGCACAATATACTGCCCCAGCAGAACCAAATACCACAGTGCAGCACAATATACTGCCCCAGCAGTACCAAATACCACAGTGCAGATCAATATACTGCCCCAGCAGAACCAAATACCACAGTGCAGCACAATATACTGCCCCAGCAGAACCAAATACCACAGTGCAGCACAATATACCGCCCCAGCAGAACCAAATACCACAGTGCAGCTCAATATACCACCCCAGCAGAACCAAATACCACAGTGCAGCTCAATATACTGCCCCAGCAGAACCAAATACCACAGTGCAGCACAATATACTGCCCCAGCAGAACCAAATACCACAGTGCAGCTCAATATACTGCCCCAGCAGAACCAAATACGACAGTGCAGCACAATATACTGCCCCAGCAGAACCTAATACCACAGTGCAGCTCAATATACCGCCTCAGCAGAACCAAATACCACAGTGCAGCTCAATATACTGCCCCAGCAGAACCAAATACCACAGTGCAGCACAATATACTGCCCCAGCAGAACCAAATACCACAGTGCAGCACAATATACTGCCCCAGCAGAACCAAATATCACAGTGCAGCTCAATATACTGCCCCAGTAGAACCAAATACCAAGTGCAGCTCAATATACTGCCCCAGCAGAACCAAATACCACAGTGCAGCACAATATACTGCCCCAGGAGAACCAGATACCACAGTGCAGCTCAATATATTGCCCCAGCAGAACCAAATACCACAGTGCAGCTCAATATACTGCCCCAGCAGAACCAAATACCACAGTGCAGCTCAATATACTGCCCCAGCAGAACCAAATACTACAGTGCAGCACAATATACTGCCCCAGCAGAACCAAATACCACAGTGCAGCACAATATACTGCCCCAGCAGAACCAGATACCACAGTGCAGCACAATATACTGCTCCAGCAGAACCAAATACCACAGTGCAGCTCAATATACTGCCCCAGCAGAACCAAATACCACAGTGCAGCACAATATACTGCCCCAGCAGAACCAAATACTACAGTGCAGCATAATATACCGCCCCAGCAGAACCAAATACCGCAGTGCAGCTTAATATACTGCCCCAGCAGAACCAAATACCACAGTGCAGCTCAATATACTGCCCCAGCAGAACCAGATACCACAGTGCAGCACAATATACTGCCCCAGCAGAACCAAATACCACAGTGCAGCTTAATATACTGCCCCAACAGAACCAAATATCGCAGTGCAGCTCAATATACTGCCACAACAGAACCAAATACAACAGTGCAGCACAATATACTGCCCCAGCGAACCAAATCACAGTGCAGCAGAAAATACTGCCCCAACAGAACCAAATACCACAGTGCAGCTCAATATACTGCCCCAGCAGAACCAAAAACTACAGTGCAGCTCAATATACTGCCCCAGCAGAACCAAATACCACAGTGCAGCTCAATATACTGCCCCAGCAGAACCAAATACCACAGTGCAGCTCAATATACTGCCCAAGCAGAACCAAATACCACAGTGCAGCTCAATATACTGCCCCAGCAGAACCAAATACCACAGTGCAGCTCAATATACTGCCCCAGCAGAACCAAATACCACAGTGCAGCTCAATATACTGCCCCAGCAGAACCAAATACCACAGTGCAGCTCAATATACTGCCCCAGCAGAACCAAATACTACAGTGCAGCACAATATACTGCCCCAGCAGAACCAAATACCACAGTGCAGCACAATATACTGCCCCAGCAGAACCAGATACCACAGTGCAGCACAATATACTGCTCCAGCAGAACCAAATACCACAGTGCAGCTCAATATACTGCCCCAGCAGAACCAAATACCACAGTGCAGCACAATATACTGCCCCAGCAGAACCAAATACTACAGTGCAGCATAATATACTGCCCCAGCAGAACCAAATACCGCAGTGCAGCTTAATATACTGCCCCAGCAGAACCAAATACCACAGTGCAGCTCAATATACTGCCCCAGCAGAACCAGATACCACAGTGCAGCACAATATACTGCCCCAGCAGAACCAAATACCACAGTGCAGCTTAATATACTGCCCCAACAGAACCAAATATCGCAGTGCAGCTCAATATACTGCCACAACAGAACCAAATACAACAGTGCAGCACAATATACTGCCCCAGCGAACCAAATCACAGTGCAGCAGAAAATACTGCCCCAACAGAACCAAATACCACAGTGCAGCTCAATATACTGCCCCAGCAGAACCAAAAACTACAGTGCAGCTCAATATACTGCCCCAGCAGAACCAAATACCACAGTGCAGCTCAATATACTGCCCCAGCAGAACCAAATACCACAGTGCAGCTCAATATACTGCCCAAGCAGAACCAAATACCACAGTGCAGCACAATATACTGCCCCAGCAGAACCAAATACCACAGTGCAGCTCAATATACTGCCCAAGCAGAACCAAATACCACAGTGCAGCTCAATATACTGCCCCAGCAGAACCAAATACCAAAGTGCAGCAGAAAATACTGCTACCCACCCCACAGTAGGAAACTCCATCATCATCTTGAGGACAGCAATATCATTGAATTTAAGAGGGAACCTGTGGCCACTGGCCAGGTGCATAAGTGCCTGATTCTCCTACATTAAATAATGCTTAGAGCATCAGATCTTTATGTACCTTGCTGATGGCCAAGAGGAGGAATAGTGGGCCCCTGGGCATCGGCCCACTGGGAAACTTCGCTGTAGGGTCTATGGCTAATTCCCCCATGGCATGCCTAGTCTACTCTTGTTCTGCTTCAAGTCTGACTGTGTAGACTCCAAATGGAGAGTTCAGCCAAACTCACTAAACTCTTCATGGGGATGCAAATGTTTAACAGTTTGTGGAAGTGATATGATTATCATGAGAGTTGGAATGTTTTAGAAACATTTTTTCTGAATTCCACCATAAATATGATATATAATAGACTATTTGTAGTTGCTGTGTTTTTGAATGGCCTCTTTTATTTGTTCATTTATTAAAAAAAGAAATATTCACAATAATGCTTTCTTGTGGTGACAGCAAATCAAACAATAAATGGATGGCATCATGCTGGGTTCATGAAGACAAAAAAGAGGCACTGTCATAGGCAGAGGCACTGGAAAATGTTTAATGTTATAGCCCAGCCTTCTTTTCATTAGTCAGGTTAGATATGTAGAGATGAAAATGTAACAGTCAATGTAAGGTTGACTTTCCTTTGGAGTATTGTTAAAAGCAAAATTATAACCTGTGTTCTATTGCTTTTATAACGAGCACTGTGTGGAATCTGTATTATAGATTTTGGGCACTCATCTTTCAGAATTTCGATAATCTGGGTAATCTATAGGATTTTTAAAAACAGATTTCTACCAACATACATACTGAAGAGAGAACTCCAAGTTGGATAAGTAGATGATCATAGTTTGAGGACTTTTCAAGGTGTAAGAACTTTTTTTACTTAGGAAGTTCTTATATCAACATAGATGGGTAGATTGTAGCAGTTAAGATTTTTTGTCTGTTTTTCGTTTCAGCAGTACTATATGATTGAAAATTAAATACAGAATATTGTCCTTTTGTAGCAGTCAGCCCAGAAGGATAAAACTCATATACAGATAGGTAACCCATTGTTTAGTTTACTGCTGTTCTGGGGGAAAGGTGTTATCTGTTAGTATAATAGTAGATTAGCAGAATAGGGTTAACATCATGACAGTTCTATTGTTCTCTTGAAAGGCCTAGATAAAAAATGCCCACAGAAGAGCATTGTAGTTATCAGTGGGCTGTGTAATGCTCTAATTGAGTCACTAAGGCCTCATGCACACGACCGTTGTGTGCATCCGTGGCCATTGTGCCGGTTTTTTTCGCGGACCCATTGACTTTCAATGGGTCCGTGGAAAAATCGGAAAATGCACCGTTTTGCAGCCGCATCCGTGATCCGTGTTTCCTGTCCGTCAAAAAAATAAGACCTGTCCTATTTTTTTGACGGACAACGGTTCACGGACCCATTCAAGTTAATGGGTCCGTGAAAGAACACAGATGCACACAAGATTGGCATCCGCGTCCGTGATCCGTGGCCGTAGGTTACTTTCATACAGACGGATCCGAAGATCCGTCTGCATAAAAGCTTTTTCAGAGATGAGTTTTCACTTTGTGAAAACTAATATCCGACAGTATATTCTAACACAGAGGCGTTCCCATAGTGATGGGGACGCTTCTAGTTAGAATATACTACGAACTGTGTACATGACTGCCCCCTGCTGCCTGGCACCCGATCTCTTACAGGGGGCTGTGATCCGCACAATTAACTCCTCAGGTGCTGCACCTGAGGGGTTAATTGTGCATATCATAGCACCCTATAAGAGATCAGGGGATGCCAGGCAGCAGGGGGCAGACCCCCCTCCCTCCCCAGTTTTAATTTCATTGGTGGCCAGTGCGCCCCCCCCGGCCCCCCCTCCCTCTATTGTATTATCATTGGTGGCCAGTGTGCGGCCTCCCCCGGCCCCCCCCTCCCTCCCTCTATTGTATTATCATTGGTGGCCAGTGTGCCACATTGAAAGTCAATGGGGGACGGATCCGTTTGAAATTGCACCATATTGTGTCAACGTAAAACGGATCCGTCCCCATTGACTTGCATTGTAATTCAGGACGGATCCGTTTGGCTCCGCACGGCCAGGCGGACACCAAAACGACTTTTTTTTTTATGTCCGTGGATCCTCCAAAAATCAAGGAAGACCCACGGACGAAAAAATGGTCACGGATCACGGACCAACGGAACCCCGTTTTGCGGACCGTGAAAAAATACTGTTGTGTGCATGAGGCCTAAGGCTACTTTCATACTTGTGGCAGCAGAGTCCGTCATGCTGTTTCGGTGAGGGAACTGCCTGCCCGTTCCGTGCTGTCACTAGCCCACTAGTGCCGACAGAAGTCCGCTCCATCCCCAATTACTATAATGGGAGCGGGCTGGCCTGCCAGACCACACTGCCGCAAGTGTGAAAGTAGCCTAATCCCCCTTTCTTCAGTGGCACAAATGAATGGTCTGACTGACAAAGTCAAGCGAGACTGTTTGCTGTGCCAAGAGTCCAAACAAAGTCTGAAGTTAAGAGGAAGTTAATAGTCAGGACAGTAAGTAAAATACATAGAGTGAATTCAAAAATTATATACAAAAAACCATGCAGCCATGTGACCCATTCTTATGACAATGGTCTGCTTGCCTCTCACCTAGTGGGCATGGCCACTGCAGTGCTCACTTTCCTTCTCCTGCTGGTGTCCTGGAGGTTCATCCCCACTAGGCTGGCTCCTCCTGTCCCCTACTAGCTGGTAGGGCCACTGGTACTGAGCATTTCCATTCACTTCATGCAAACGTGAGGCCTGCTCCTTCCCCACATTGCCGTTATGCTTATAGGTTGAGCACATATGCTCCCTTTAGCTCTTAAAGGGCCAGAATGCACATCTTGATCATCCCAACCTATGGCTGTCCGCCCCTGGGTATTAAAGGAAGGGTGCTTGAGCAATAAGTTCTAGTTCTCTAGTTACCTGTTAAGATGTGCTATTTGTATTGTTCCCATTCACCAACTTTGCCTGTCTCTTGATTTGATTCCTTGCTGCACCTGATCTCTGCCGGATCTGCTTGGGGTACAGCCAAATGGTCAGGTGTCCTGATGCAGTTCTGGAAGCCAAAATTAGGAGTGGCTCAAAAAGGGAGAATGTATAAAGGACAGATACGACTTCTCTTTTATTAATTCACTCCTGGTTTTGGCTTCCAAAACTGCATCAAGAAACTGGACAGTGTAGCCATACCCTTACTGACCTGACAGAGCTGCCTGCACTGATCCTTTGACTCACTTTGGGTATTGGATTGCATAAACTCTGCCTGCCATGACCTCAGTTTCTCTGACTATGGTTTTAACTTACCCTTTGGTGTCTGTTTGGTTGGCCCCAATGGTTGAGTAAGCTACTGAACAGAGACTATTCGAAGAGGTAACTGCCCGGCGTTTTCTCCTGCAGCAGGGCCTAAATATCTATATAGGGGTTTAAAGATCATTCTTCCCTCTGAGCACACTGTGTAAGTGGTTTTGTGGGTGCAAGGTAGGGGTCCCGTGCATGGGCTGGTACCGCAGTGTGTTGGTGATACAGACCGCAGAGTGGTACAATAAGAAGGCATGATTTTAGTGCAACCAGTTTGCCCTACTTTACTGAAGCAGTTTTGCACACAGGTACTGAATATGACAAGCACAGTCACCATGTACAGTTTCCCAATACTATGTATAGAAGACCGTGGGTTAAGTCTCTTTCTTATAATCTGCTACATTTTCCCAGCTCGACTAAGGGATGCAACTAGTTCCTCTCACTCTCACTATATTGGTATCTCCTCTTCAATATAGCACAGTCTCTAAACAGGAGATCAGGCTGTTCTTTTAGTATGATGGAGAAGTTGAAGCTTACAAGATTCCACCAACATGCAGGCATTTAACTTCTCTGACAGAATGCTTTGCCTCCCAATTGTAGAATAGCCAGACTCTCTGTATAAGGCTACTTTCACACAAGTGGAAGCCTTCTCCCGCATGCTGTTCCGGTGGGTGAACAGCCTGCCGGATCCGTGCTGCCGCTAGTGCACGCGTGCTGCCGGAGATCCGCTCCGGCCCCTTTGACTATAATGGGGACAGGCCGGAGGTCCAGCGGCAGCATGGCAAACATGCCGAGAGGAGGACGGAATAAAAGTACAACATGTAACTTCTTCCCTGTAGGGCTGGCACATATGCTTTCACTTTGCAGTTTCTTTTATCCACAGGGGCAAGAGGATTCCCTGTACAGCTCTGCTCTAGCTGCTTTCACTCTAACTGTCTACATCAGACTGACTTCACTTCTCTCTATATAAAGCCTATGAGACATACAGTGCAAAAAATACAATCACGCTCACTGCACTCTATGGTGTAAATGCAGAGGAGGTTGGTAACATGGAGGGTCAGGAAAGTGAGGTAGATAGCTGGGTAACAGTTAGAAAGTGGGGTAGAGGGAAGAGTGCCAGGGAGGCTAGCCCTGAACTGACACACCCCAACAAGTTAGAAAAATTGGCAGATGAGGGGGACCATTTCAGGGAGACAGCCGGACACTTCCTCTGCCAGTCAGGGGAATGTCAGCTCCAGTAAGCAGGGGAGCAGGAGAGCAGGGCAGGCCAGACAGGTGCTGGTAGTGGGAGACTCCATTATTAGAGGTACAGATAGCGCGATCTGTCACAAAGACCTGGATCGTCAAACGGTGTGTTGTCTCCCTGGGTAGAGATGGCCTTGCGGTTCGCCCGGTGGTCGGTTCGCGGCGAACTTCGCTCGTCCGCGATTCGCCGAACATGCGAACATGTGGCAATATTCGCGCCCGCCATATATTATTTTACATTGTAAAGAACTTTGACCCATGACACATCCATCAGGTGGTACAGGACAGCCAATTGAAAAGTTTCAGCACATGGACACACCCCCTACCTTATAAATAAACCTGATCTGGGCGCCATTTTACATTCAGTCTTTTGCCAGTGTAGGGAGAGGTTGCTGTGTGGAGCAGGGACAGACTGTTAAGGACATAAATCGCTAGCAAATAGGGCCACAAAAATCCTTTTAAAGAGGACCTTTCACTACTCTACAAACTAAAAACTAACTATATCAGTGGGCAGAGCGGCGCCCAGGGGTCCCCCTGCACTTACTAGTATGTCTGGGCGCCGCTCCGTTCGCCCGGTATAGGCTCCGGTGTCTGTGCTCCCTCTGACTGATTTCTTGTATGAGGCGTGTACCTTGCTGCAGCGCTGGCCAATCGCAGCGCACAGGTCATGGCCTAGAGTAGTGAAAGGTCCTCTTTAAGGACTGGTATAGGTGTGCAATCGATAGGTGTGACATACTGAGGGGTGTTATATACTTATAATATACTTTCTAACATAGAAAGTATATTATAGTGCAATTGTATTGTGCAGCAGTTGTGTGCGGCTTTGCTGCGTTACCGCATCTACACAGAGTGACAAACACTATTTGAAGAAGTCATTTCTACCGGTGTGATATACCAGTTGCCCCCACAAAAAAAACTGATTGAGGCAGGGGTGTGATATACCTTCTTCCACAAATACTGCTCTTCTATGGGATCTTTGTCACAGGGTCATTTTGAAAATGACAGGCAGAGGAAGAGGCAGGCAGTTCCGCAGTGGTGGTAGGGGTCGGGCAGGTGCACCAGGCCGGAGCCTAAGTGGGAAGTTGCAGAAGGTGCGTGCGATTACGTCAAAGGATACACCAGACTTGGTTGAGTGGCTCACTCAGTCTTCCGCTTCTGCACCCTCCTCATCCTCTCTATCTGCACCCTCTTCACTCTCTGTTGTGTCCACCCCCAAGACACCACCACCACCACCACCATCATATCCCCTCCGCTCGAGTCAGAGGAATTATTTTCCCATACATTCCAAGACCTTACCGATGCGCAGCCATTCTTGGCATCGGATCAGGAAGAGGAGGTATCAATGGTTGCCACCCAGCAGTCTGACGACAGTACCCAGATCAGCCCAAGGAGAGTGGTCCCCGCTGTTGCTGCCTACTCCGAGATCTCTAATGTCAGTGGTGATGCCACTGCCGATGATGACGTGTTGATGGACGTCACGTGGGTGCCCACAAGAGAGGAAGAGGAGGGGAGTTCAGAGGGAGATACGGAGCAGCAGATAGGGAGGAGAAGCAGGCAGAACTTACAGTGCACAGGAGGCAAAAAGCAAACTGCTAATGTATCTGGAACAAAACATCCACCATGCACGGTCACATCTGGCGCTCCCAGGATGCCGGCACATGGCTCCGCAGTGTGGGCTTTTTTTAATGTGTCCGCTGCTGACAATAGTGTTGCCATCTGCAGCCTGTGCTGTCAACGCATAAGTTGCGGTAAGCCCAACACTCACCTAGGGACGACCGCCTTAAGAAGGCACCTGGCCTCCCATCACTGAGCCCAGTGGGAACAACACCATTAGAACCCAGAAAGCCACACTCCCGGCCCTCACCTTCCTGCCTCTTCTTCTTCTCCTCTCTCCTCCCAGTTATCCTCCACTCCACCTTCCACCGTGCCATCGTCGCGTTCATCTGGCAAAAGGCAGGCTTCCTTGCCCCAAATGTTCAAGCAAAAAAAGATGATGATGCCGGATAACCGTCTTGCCCAACGGCTGACCGCTGGCTTGTCAGAACTGCTAGCCCGCCAACTACTGCCATATAAATTGGTGGACTCGGAGGCCTTTAGAAAATTTGTGGCCATTGGAACACCGCAATGGAAGGTCCCTGGAAGGAAATATTTCTCCCAGAAGGGCATCCCAGAGCTATATGGCCACGTTCAGCGGCAAGTGAATGTATCTCTGCCAAGATACATCTGACCACAGACACGTGGTCGGGGTGGAGGAGGAGCAAGAAGAGCATGCTTTAAACGTTTCTGGGATCCCTGGTGTTGTCCGTGGATGGGGGGAGGAGAACGAGGACGACATTATCATGGATCATGAGCAAGAGCCAGGCCACTCCACCGCTTCCAGTTTAGTGCAAATGGGGGCCTTCATGCTCCAGTGTTTGAAGAGGGACCCCCGTATAAAAATCATAAAGGGCAAGGACCAGTACTGGGTGGCAACGTACTTAGACCCCCGGTACAAACACAAAATGGCGGAAATGTTACCACCATCACAGAGGGCTGTCAGAATGCAGCACTTCCAGGCCTTGCTTCGAGAAATGCTGCATTCTGCTTTTCCGGGCGCTTGTAGAGGAATTTCCACTCAAAGAGAAACAGTTGCGGGTACCAATCCAACAGCGCATGGAAGAAGAGGGCGGTTTGAAGATGTGTTGGTCACTTCAGATATGAGATCATTCTTGCAGCCAACCCATCGACAGCCGTCCTCCAGATCCAGCCTCAGAGAACGCCTAGACCGACAGGTGTCCGACTACATCAGGTTAACGGCCGATGTGGACGCTCTGAGAAGCGATGAACCCCTGGACTACTGGGTGTGCAGACTTGACCTGTGGCCAGAGCTGGCACAATTTGCCATGGAACTGTTGGCTTGCCAGTGTCCTGTCCGAAAGGACGTTCAGCGCAGCAGGGGGGATATTGACCGATAATTGACCGATAAGCGCACTCGCCTAGCTCAGTGTGGACTAACTCACATTTCTAAAAGTGAATGAGGCCTGGATCTGGGATTCAACACATGTGACGAGTCGACCATGTTTGATTGAAATTCCTCATCACAGCCCACAAATATCCACCACCAGCCAAAACAAATCATGGTCCCTGTCTTAGGTAAATACAGCGGCATAAAAGGCCTTTTATGTCCGTTGAATGCATAAATTTTGAGGCCTGTACTGGCCGACAGCTACATATTTATCCTGTGACCGCCTAATGTACCTCCAGCCACAGAATCCAAAGTTCTTTGCTGTCAGGTGAACGCCTATTGGCTAATTTTTGGGGCCTGCACTGGCCGACAGTTACATTTTTATCCTGTGACCGCCTAATGTACCTCCAGCCACAGAATCCAAAGTTCTTTGCTGTCAGGTGAACGCCTATTGGCAAATTTTTGGGGCCTGTACTGGCCAACAGTTACATTTTTATCCTGTGACCACCTAATGTACCTCCAGCCACAGAATCCAAAGTTCTTTGCTGTCAGGTAATGCCTATTGGCTAATTTTTGGGGCCTGTACTGGAGTGGCAAGTTCTCACAACAATACTTATTGCACCAATCACTAATATCTCATGAGACCTTATAAAATGTGAAGTTGTGTGTACCGTGAAAAAATAAATCGCATCATTAGGGATTTTCGCAATGGCGCTTTTTTTAAACCCCCCCATCTGCATATACAGCGATTGTTATAACATGCATGTGAAATGTAATCAAATACACTGCTTTAATGTCAAATTACTTACAGTGATCAGAAATTCTTCCTCAACGTCGCGAAAATTGTTGCCAACCATCTTTTCTAATCGCATCCAACGTCGGTCTGGGTGGAAACCCAGTTGCTGTAGTAGGCAGCGCATATTTTGCGCATGCGCATAGGCGAAAATTACATTGCCGATATTTCGCATTGAAAAAAATTATGAATGGAGATCACAAATTCGAATAATACATCTGGTATGTCACTGTCCATGTTATGCAGTGCTCCAGACTAAAAAAAATATGAACTGAAAAATTTAGGAGCCAAATTAAATTTTTAGTCGCCAAATCGAAACCGAATAAAAATGTTGGTATCGTGACAACGCTACGCCGATCAGATCGGCGTAGGGTTGTTTCGATACCAAAATTTTGATTCGCTTTCGTCACCATAAAAAAGTATTGCAATACTCAATACTGCGCAAAAAAAAAAAAACACCAAAAAAAGCCGCGTGCATTTCGCATTTTATGAAACGTTCGGCCCATAATAGAACAGTCCTATCCTATTTTTTGGGGTGACAAGTTGACAAAAAAATGGCGAATGCTCACCGCATAGGAGATATTTTTTAATAATTTAATAGTTTGGACTTTTCGGACGCAGCGCTATGTAATATGTTTATTTATTGTTTATATATTTTATATGTAAAATTGGGAAAGGGGGGATTTAAACTTAATATTTTAGGGTACTTTCACACTAGCGTTTTTCATTTCCGGCTTAGAGGCTCTATACCGGAAAATAACTGATCAGGCATATCCCCATGCATTCTGAATGGAGAGCAATCCGTTCAGGATGCATCAGGATGTCTTCAGTTCAGTCATTTTGACTGATCAGGCAAAAGATAAAACCGCAGCATGCTACGGTTTTATCTCCGGCGGAAAAAAAACTGAAGACTTGCCTGAATGCCGGATCCGGCATTTTTCCCCATAGGAATGTATTAATGCCAGATCCGGCATTCAAAATACCGGAATGCAGGATCCGTCCTTCCGGTCTGCGCATAAATGTGTAAAAAGATACAAAACGGATCCGTCTGTCAAGCGGAGAGATGGGTTCGTTCTTGCAATGCATTTGTGAGACGGATCCGCATCCGGATGCGTCTCACAAATGCTTTCAGTGACATCCAGATCGGCGGATCCGGAAGGCAGTTCCGACGACGGAACTGCTTGCCGGATCACACTGCTGCAAGTGTGAAAGTAGCCTTAGTGTTTGTGTTTTTTTTTTACTTACTATTAGCCCCCTTAGGGGCTGGAACCCTTGTCCTATTCACCCTTAGGCCCCTTTCACATGGGCGAGATTTCTGCGCGGGTGCAATGCGTGAGGTGAATGCATTGCACCCGCACTGAATCCGACCCATTCACTTCTATGGGGCTGTGCACATGAGCGGGGATTTTCACGCATCACTTGTGCGTTGCGTGAAAATTGCAGCATGCTCTATGTTGTGCGTTTTTCACGCAACGCAGGCCCCATAGAAGTTAATGGGGCTGCGTGAAAATCGCAAGCATCCGCAAGCAAGTGCGGATGCAGTGCGATTTTCACGCATGGTTGCTAGGATGAAAGTCTATTCACTGTGTTATTTTCCCTTATAACATGGTTATAAGGGAAAATAATAGCATTCTTTAATACAGAATGCATAGTAGAAGGTCAATATAATAAACATTATATACACCCCAGTATAATAAACATTGGTGGCGCAGTGCGCCCCCCCCCCCAACACCCCAGTATAATAAACATTGGTGGCGCAGTGCGCCCCCCCAACACCCCAGTATAATAAACATTGGTGGCGCAGTGCGTCCCCCCAACACCCCAGTATAATAAACATTTGTGGCGCTGTGCGCCCCCCCCAACACCCCAGTATAATAAACATTGGTGGTGCAGTGCGCCCCCCCCCAACACCCCAGTATAATAAACATTGGTGGCGCAGTGCGCCCCCCCAACACCCCAGTATAATAAACATTGGTGGCGCAGTGCGCCCCCCCCCAACACCCCAGTATAATAAACATTGGTGGCGCAGTGCACCCCCCCAACACCCCAGTATAATAAACATTGGTGGCGCAGTGCGCCCCCACCACCACCCCAGTATAATAGACATTGGTGGCGCAGTGGGCAGTGCCAATGAGGGTTAAAAAAATTTAAAATATTAACTCACCTCCTCCAATTGATCGTGTAGCAGCCGGTCTCCTGTTCTTTCTTCAGGACCTGTCAAAGGACCTGTGGTGACATCACTGTGCTGATCACATGGTACATCACATGATCAGTCACCATGGTAATGGACCATGTGATGAGCTCAGTGACGTCACCACAGGTCCTGAAGAAAGAACAGGGGTTAATTTTTTATTTATTTTTTTAACCCTCATTGGCACTGCCCACTGTGCCACCAATGTTTGTTATACTGGGGTGTTGGGGGAGGAAGGGGGGCGCACTGCGCCACCAATGTTTATTATACTGGGGTGTTGGGGGGAAAGGGGGGTGCGCACTGCGCCACCAATGCTTATTATACTAGGGTGTTGGGGGGGCGCACTTCGCCACCATTGTTTATTATACTGGGGTGTTGGGGGGGGGCGCACTGCGCCACCATTGAAGATAACTGACCTGTTAATACAAATCCAGGAGGCGGGTGCCGGAATCAAATAGCCGGCACCCGACCTCTATGACAGGGAGCTGCGATCAGCGGCAGTTAACCCCTCAGGTGCCGCTCCCTGACATAGAGGTCGGGTGCCAGCTATTTGATTCCGGCACCCGCCTCCTGTATTTGTATTAACAGGTCAGTTATCTTCAATGTGGGCGCAGTGCGCCCCCCCAACACCCCAGTATAATAAACATTGGTGGGGCAGTCCAATCCAATCTAACATCTCTGGAGAGAACTGAAAATGGCTGTCCACCAATGGTCCCCATCCAACCTACAGAGTTTGAGAGGATCTGGGGAGAAAAATGGCAGAAAATCCCCAAATCCAGGTGCAAACCTTGTGGCATCATACCCAAGAAGACTGGAAATGTAATCGTCGTCAAACTTGCTTCAACTAGGTCTTGTGTGACGGGTCTGAAACTTCTGTCAATGCAAGATTTTCATTTTCATTTTCAATTAATTATCAAAGATTTCAAACATTTTGTTTTCAATTTGTCAATATGGGGGATTGAGAGCAGAATGATGGGGAAAAAACATTTTTTTAAATTTCAGCACAAGGCCGCAACATAACAAAATGTGCAAAAAAATTAAAGGATCTGAACACGCATTGTATACCGTATCTAATTATGCAGTATCCCCACTGCAAATGTTAACATAGTGAAATAGTTTATAAGGCTGAAAAAAGACATCAGAATAACTCCCTGGATCAACAACCCCTCTCTAGTAGCTATAGCCTGTAATATTTTTACACTCCAGAAATACATCCAGGCCCCTCTTGAACTCTTTTAATGAACTGACCATCACCACCTCCTCAGGCAGAGAGTTCCATAGTCTCACTGCTCTTACCGTAAAGAATCCTCTTCTATGTTTGTGTACAAACCTTCTTTCCTCCAGACACAGAGGATGTCCCCTCAGCACAGTCACAGTCCTGGGGATAAATAGATGATGGGAGAAATCTCTTTACTGACCAGTGATATATTTATACATAGTTATTAGATCTCCCCTCAGCCGTCTTTTTTCTAAAGTGAATAACCCTAATTTTGATAATCTTTCAGGGTACTGTAGTCCACCGAGGTATTACTTTAGTTGCCCTCCGCTGAACCCTCTCCAGCTCTGCTATGTCTACCTTATTCACAGGAGCCCAGAACTGTACACAGTACTCCATGTGTGGTCTGACTAGTGATTTGTAAAGTGGTAGGACTATGTTCTCATCACGGGCATCTATGCCCCTTTTGATGCAACCCATTATCTTACTGGCCTTGGCAGCAGCTGCCTGACACTGGTTCCTACAGCTTAGTTTGCTGTTCACTAAAACTCCTAGGTCCTTTTCCATGTCAGTGTTACCCAGTGTTTTACCATTTAGTATGTACTGTTGACTTGCATTATTCCTTCCCATGTGCATAACCTTACATTTGTCAGTGTTAAGCCTCATCTGCCACTTATCTGCCCAAGCCTCCAATCTTTCCAGATCCCTCTGTAGTAGTGTACTGTCCTCTTCCATGTAAATGACTTTATACAGTTTAGTGTCATCTGCAAAAATTGATATTTTACTGTGCAAGCCTTCTACAAGATCATTAATAAATATATTGAAGAGAATAGGGCCCAATATTGACCCCTGGGGTACCCCACTATTGACAGTGACCCTATCTGAGTGTGTACCATTATTAACCACCCTCTGTTTTCTATCACGGAGCCAGTTACTTACCCACATACAGACATTTTCCCCCAGTCCAAGCATTCTCATGTTATATACTAAACTTTTATGTGGTACAGTGTCAAATGCTTTGGAGAAGTTGAGATATACAACATCCATTGATTCTCAGAGGTCATGTCTGGAACTTACCTCCTCATAGAAACTGATTAAATTAGTTTGATATGACCGATTCCCCATGCTAATATGGCGTTATTTGCTTATTTTCATTGAGGTACTCTAAGATAGCATTTCTTAGAAAACCTTTAAACAGTTTACCCACTACAGATGTTAAACATATAGTTTACAGGCTCTGTTTTTGGACCCTTTTTGAATACTTGCACCACATTTGCTATGCGCCAATCCTGTGGAACACTTCCTGTCAGTATAGAGTCCTTAAATATCAGAAATAAGGGTCTAGCTATGACATTACTTAATTCTCTTCGGATACGGGAGTGTATGCCATCTGGTCACAGTGATTTGTCTATTTTAATCTTTTTAAGACGCCCCTGTACTTTGTCCTGGGTCAGACAGATTTATACTTTTTACCATTTATATAATTGAAGAACATTTTAGGGATAGTTTTACTCTCTTTGGCAATTAATCTCTCGGCCTCTAGTTTGGCTGCTTTTATTTGTCTTTTACACGTTCTATTTTTTCCTTACAGTTTTTCAATGCTTCCTTGCTACCCTCCTGTTTTGACCTAAATCCCTAAAATCATTTTTAAGGATGCTCCATCTACCTCTAACTTTGTAATTTGTTCCGATATGGACCATGACTGCTGGATCTCCTCCAGCCCCTCCCAGTAATCTGTCAACCCGATCCACGATGTTTCTAACTCAAGTCCCAGGAATAGTGATGGAGGAACATCGGCCGGGATGGTTAGCGAACGTGATAAAATGTTCGCGAACCGCAAGTTTGCGGCGGGCCCCATTCACTTTAATTGCAGGCCAACCTGAAAAACCTTCAGCTCATATTTGCAGCCACCAAATAGTTACAAGAAGTGCACAAATCGTCCCATAACAGGGCTCCAGATGGCGACCAAAATGGTCGCCAATGCAACTTAGAATTTTCAAATGGTGACAAGACTTTTTAGTCTTATCGCCATTTGCGACTAGACCCGCCGCCGCAGCACAGCAGTTGAGTACAGCGGCGGGGCACAGGAGCTGATAGTTCTCAGCAGCGCAGTGGAGAAGGAGTCGCTCCCTCCCCTCTGTGCTGCTGCCGCCGCCGCCAATAAGAAGAGAGACGGGAGGAGGAGGGGAGGGGCTGTGGCCACTGCGCCACCAATGAAGATAACTGACCTGTTAATACAAATACAGGAGGCGGGTGCCGGAATCAAATAGCTGGCACCCGACCTCTATGTCAGGGAGCGGCACCTGAGGGGTTAACTGCCGCTGATCGCAGCTCCCTGTCATAGAGGTTGGGTGCCGGCTATTTGATTCCGGCACCCGCCTCCTGTATTTGTATTAACAGGTCAGTTATCTTCTTTGGTGGACCAGTGCGCCCCCCCCCCAACACCCCAGTATAATAAATATTGGTGGCGCAGTGCGCCCCCCCCCAAAACCCCAGTATAATAAGCATTGGTGGTGCAGTGCGCACCCCCCTTCCCCCCCAACACCCCAGTATAATAAACATTGGTGGCGCAGTGGGCAGTGCCAATGAGGGTTAAAAAAATTAAATAAAACTCACCTCCTCCAATTGATCACGTAGCTGCAGGTCTCCTGTTCTTTCTTCAGGACCTGTGGTGACGTCACTGAGCTCATCACATGGTCCATTACCATGGTGATGGATCATGTGATGTACCATGTGATCAGCACAGTGATGTCACCACAGGTCCTTTGACAGGTCCTGAAGAAAGAACAGGAGACCGGCTGCTACACGATAAATTGGAGGTGAGTTAATTTTTTCAAAAATTTTTTAACCCTCATTGGCACTGCCCACTGCGCCACCAATGTTTATTATACTGGGGTGTTGGGGGGGCGCACTGCGCCACCAATGTTTATTATACTGGGGTGTTGGAGGGGGGCGCACTGCGCCACCAATGTTTATTATACTGGGGTGTTGGGGGTGCACTGCGCCACCAATGTTTATTATACTGGAGTGTTGGAGGGGGGCGCACTGCGCCACCAATGTTTATTATACTGGGGTGTTGGGGGTGCACTGCGCCACAAATGTTTATTATACTGGGGTGTTGGGGGTGCACTGCGCCACAAATGTTTATTATACTGGGGTGTTGGGGGGGCGCACTGCGCCACCAATGTTTATTATACTGGGGTGTTGGGGGGGCGCACTGCGCCACCAATGTTTATTATACTGGAGTGTTGGAGGGGGGGCGCACTGCGCCACCAATGTTTATTATACTGGGGTGTTGGGGGTGCACTGCGCCACAAATGTTTATTATACTGGGGTGTTGGGGGGGACGCACTGCGCCACCAATGTTTATTATACTGGGGTGTTGGGGGGGCGCACTGCGCCACCAATGTTTATTATACTAGGGTGTTGGGGGGGCGCACTGCGCCACCAATGTTTATTATACTTGGGTGTTGTGGGGGGCGCACTGTTTATTATATTGACCTTCTACTATGCATTCTGTATTAAAGAATGCTATTATTTTCCCTTATAACTATGTTGAGCCTAAGGGATTCCACCACAGCCTGTACTTTAGGTAGGTGACTTTCCTGGTCGGTGCTGTGGATAACGATAACGTCCAGGTACGCCAAAGCGTATCGACGATGTGGACAGAGTACAATGTCCATTAGCCTTTGAAATACGGCCGTGTACATTCGGCCTTAGGAAGGCTGGCATAACCGCTAACCCAAAAAAAGTGCGCGATAGGGTTAGAAGAGACCAAGTACCTGGGGTATGTAATAGGGAGCGGAATTATTAAACCTCAGGTAAACTAAATTGAGGCAATTCGGAATTGGCCCTGACCTGTCACTACTCGGCAAGTAAAGCTGTTCGTGGGTATGGTGGGGTACTATATGAGGTTTGTCCCCCACTTTGCTACAGTCGCCGCACCATTGACAGGCTTTTTTGAAGAGACGCAAGTCAGTGACGGTCCAGTGGAATGAGCAGGCGGAAAAGGCTGGCAGGTTACAGGGAAATGCAGATGCCCTGTCCCGAGTACATTGTCTGGCGGGTGTTCACCCCCTAAGGGTTGAACAAAGGGGGAAGGTATATAGGAAAGCGCAAGGGGCCGTCATTGACGGAAGATATGTGTCACCGAGGTTCCTGGCCTCGGTGAGGTAAGAGCCAGTAATTTAAAGTGTCAGCGGCAGCTAGTGCTGACTGACACTTTTCGTTATTTAGTGTGGCTGTAAAGCCGATCCGGGCCTGCTCTTACTGGGAGCAGCCAAAGTGCAGGGTGGGTGGCTGTTCCCCACGTTCCAGGCCAGGTTTTGGTTAGGGATATAAAACCCAGCCAGCAGTCTCAGCTGGTGGTGGATTATCCTCCATCTGACAAGGAAGCTGTGGAGTCTCTGTTTTTTGAGATCTAAGGATGTGTGCCGTGCTAAGGGGGTGAGAGCTGCATTGCTGGGAAGCAGGCCCCTAAAACCTGTTGTGGACTGCTGCTGACAAAACCGCTGATAAGGTGAATGTTTCTTGTTCTGTGGACTTGCCCTGGTGTCAATGAACACCAAGACAGCGAACTGTCATTTTGTTTATGTGTGAATAAACACTGAACTGTTTAAATTAAAGACTTTGTTTTTGCCTCTGTACTGCATCCGCTAATCTGCCTACCAGAGTAAATCCCCACAGGAGCTTCAGTTCATTAAGGGAACAATGAATGCCAACATGTACTATAACATACTGAAGCAGAGTATTATCTGCTCCTTTCAGAAACTGGGCCGCAGGGCAGTATTCCAACATGATAACGACCCCAAACACACCTCTAAGACGAACACTGTCTTGCTAAAGAAACTTAGGGTAAAGGTGCTGGACTGGCCAAGCATGTCTCCAGACCTAAACCCTATTGAGCATCTGTGAGGCATCCTCAAATGGAAGGTGGAGGAGCACAAGGTCTCTAACATCCATCAGCTCCGTGATGTCGTCATAGAGGAGTGGAAGAGGATTCCAATGGCAACCTGTGAAACTCTAGTGAACTCCATGCCCAAGAGAGTTAAGGCAGTGCTGGAAAATAATGGTGACCATACAACATATAGACACTTTAGGCACAATTTGGCCATTTTCACTTAGGGGTATACTCACTTTCATTGCCAGCAGTTTAGACATAAATTTACACCATTATACAAGCTGTACACTGACTACTTTACATTGTATCAAAGCGTCATAACTCCAGTGTTGTCCCATGAAAAGATATAATAAAATAGTTACAAAAATGTAAGGGGTGTACTCACTTTTGTGAGATACTGTATGTCATTTACTGAGGAGAAACTTCTTTCTGCCCACTCTGCCATAAAGCCCAGAATGGTGGAGTGCTGCAGTGATGGTTGACCTTCTAGAAGTTTCTCTCATCTGCACACAGGATCTTTGGAGCTCAGCCAGAGTGTCCATTGGGTGTTTGATCACCTCTCTTACCAAGGCCCTTGTCCCCTGATTACTAATTATGATGGTGGGGCAGCTGCAGGGTCGGACTGGCTGACCAGAGTGCCAGAAAATCCTATAGTGGGCCCAAGCTCTAACAATAATGGATCCTTAATAAAACAGGGCCCTTAGGCCCTATATACAGAGGGTGGGTCCTCAGAATTATTTCCTCTGGAGGGCCCAAGAGTCTTCAGTCAGAAGCTGGACGGCTAGCTCTAGAAAGAGTCCTGGTTGTTCCACACATCTTCCATTTAAGAATTTTGGACAATATTGTGCTCTTGAGAACTTTCAGTGCTACATAACTTTTTTGTACCCTTTCATAGATCTGTGCCTCCACACAATTCTGTCTCTGAGCTCTACAGGCAATTCTCTCCTCCTCATGGCTTGGTTTTTGCTCTGATGATACTGTGAGACTTTATAGACCCTATAATGTAGTAGATGGTACATGCAGTTCTATGTAACACCACAGATATTACAGTAATAACTCTCTGAGTACAGATAATGTAGGGGATGTTACCTGTAGTCCTATGTAACAACATAGATAACTCTCTAGAAATAGTAGAAATAATGTAGTAGAATCTATATCAACCAGGGAACAGTTGTTGCACTTTCCAGGCAATCCCAATTCTCTGCTCAGCTCCCAGTTTTCCATACAGCATGCATGGGCCAAGTCTAGTGGTGCCAGCAAGCACTGCTATCTTCCTGGGCTGATGCAACAGAGAAAAAAAATAGGCCTAACACTGAATGGCTGAGGCTTAGCCAACCAGCATTAGGCTTATACCACTTTATGGAGTGTCTGCCGCTCTCCCGTTCCAGCCCACTTTCAGGCAGCAGTTTATTGTGCTCTCTGTGTGTGTGTGTGTGTGTGTGTGTGTGTGTGTGTGACCGCCTCTGACACACACACAGAAGCAACTTAGTACTGTCTTAAGCCAACCTAGCTCTGCCTCTGCTCCACCACTCACTCCCTCTTTCTGCTCACTCTCAATGAGCTGAGAGACAGCATACACAAAATAGACAGCAACGCTGTGAGGCCCAAGTTTTATAACTAAGCAGCGCTGTGAATGGGAAGCAGGCAGGCAGGCATGTGACGTTGTCAGAGGGTCCACTGGAGCATCCTTAGGTGCTCCAGTGGGCCAGTCAGACGATGCTTACATGAGTAAGTGGACACTGAGCTTGGTCATTTTACCTAAACAAAAAAGGATATGAATAAATATTCAGGATCTGCAGTGAGCCCCTGGAGAGCCAGAGCAGAGGATGAGAGTGTTGGTGATGAGATGATCGAAGTGATCTAGGTAAAAGGTGTCTCAGCCTCTAACTTTGAAGAATATCTATAGCCATGTACTTTTCAGTCTTCCTGGAGTAGTGTTCCTCACAGTTGGAGTTGGATCTCTGGTCCTTGAGGACCTATGGAGCGGATGGTCGTGCTCTCTTGCTCCTCACTTTCTATTCTAACACTGTCCTCTCTTGTCGTGAAGTAGGACCAACCAACTCCTACTGAGATGGGAGGAATGTGATGGTTAGTCCTATCCCTATTGCCAACCTGCTGGTGTACATGCAAACCTAATATAACATTACAAACATTACATAACATCGCAAATTTTGCAGATACCCCCAAGTCTGTGGTACTGCACATCAACCAGACCAAGCATCTGTAAATAAAAGCCTATGTACTGTAACTAGTAAATTCTGGCTATTCCATTCCACTGCTGTGGTAGCTGAGTAACAACAGGGAGCTGGGGGAAGTTAAAAATGCTTCTCTGTTGTGTGATAATCATCCTTGAGGTTAAGGCTTGCAGTGGAAGCGCAAGCAATTATATCCTGGTAAGTCTATGTGTCTATTTGTATGGATACATGTCTATGTAATTAGGCATGTATATGTGTTTATGTCTGTCTTGTGTACATAGGCTATCCATATCAGATTGGCAGGGGTCCGACATCAAACACCCCTGGCAAAGAGCTATTTTCAGAGTAACTGTGCCACTAGAAGTCAACGCTGAAACTACAGGTATATGTACAATGTGAAGTGGACAGGGCTAGTAACTGTAGAGGTGCTCCCATTGAAGTGAAATTGAGTAGTGCTACAGTTACCAGCTTTGGCCAGCTCACAATGGACAGAGATGTGTAGTTCAGGTGCTGAAGCTACTGCAAAACATCTGATTGGTGGAAGTGCCAACCCCCACCCTCCTGCCGATCAGATATTGATGGGCTATCCTGAGAATAGGCTATCACTATTAAAATCACAAAAAGCTCTTTAAGGATCCTCATTCCAGGCAATAGTGGGAGTTCAAGATATTAGAACCAGATCTGGAATGTATCTGTCTGGTATTACAGCTCAGTACTGCAATGCCCCCAAAAAGTAATACTGCTCCCTTCTGTGCCATTCCTCTGTTATTCCTTCTGGAAAATGAATGATAAAATTGATATCCGTTACAATTTTCCTTGTCAAATGGCTGTGCCCCTACAAAGTCGGACAGTGTCCAATCCTCGCTGACAGTATCAGATTGTGCAGGAACATATCCTATTCACTAGTGGAACGTTAACACCCAGTTTTCAATAAGGTGTGGGTTAACTGAGACTTTTTGTAAGGATATGACCACAGAGTCAGGTTTTCCTGATGCAGTTTTGGAAGCCACATTCAGGAGTGGATCATAAAAGAAGAGAAAGTATAAAGGACAGATATGACTTTTTTTAAAATCACTCCTGATATTGGCTCTGCATGGAGAAACTATGACTGTGTGGCCATACCATAAGGCCTCTTTCACATGCCAGTGAATCACAGAGGTGTGCTGTCCGATGTCTCCATGGACAGCTGACATAACCATTGACCTCAGCAGGGGCGTGACTAGAAGTGCCTGGGCCCCCCCCCCCCCAGCCCCCCGCCCAATTTTTTATATACAATTTTTACCCCCACCTGTCCTTTTTATTTTTGATAAAAATCTTTTTTATTTATATGCAAATTACCTTCCTAACGTGCCCAAAGGGCTGTCCCTCTGGCCGTTTGTGCCCAGCTGCGTCCATTATCGCCAAGCCCAGCGCCGTCCCGTTATTAATTATTCACTGCTGTCCTCGTCTTTTTAATTTTTTTTTTAAGTGTGCCATAGTCTCGGGCATGCGCTGATGTTACTCACGTGCGGGCCCGCACGGTGTCCTGGCAGCAGCCTCAAGTAATGTAATCGCGCATGCGCCAGAAAGCTGGCGCATGCGTGATTACACTACTTGAGGCTGCTGCCAGAACACTGCATGGGCCCGGACGTGAGTAACATCAGCGCATGCGCGAGACTACAGCGCACTTAGAAGAAAAAAAAAGACGAGGACAGCAGTGAATAATTTGGGCATGTTAGGAAGGGAATTTGCATATAAATAAAAAAGATTAAACTTGACTGACACGCTGTCGGGCGCCGGGCCCCGAAGCAGCCGCTCCCCCTGCTTCCCCGGTAGTTACACCACTGCCTAAATGGGTGTTTTCACACATTGGTAGTTTTCCACAGACCGCTGGTCTATGGTGACTTCATGGAAGCATGCACTATTTTGTCTGTGATTACGGATCCCTCATGCCCATTATAGTCTATGGGTCTGTGAAAACCACAGATGCAACATGGATGCCATCCATGTTCACCCCATGGATTTCAGAGATCATTGCTAGGAGATGCTCTGGAAACTAATTTTCAGCCTAGTAGTGGAATACAGATGACACATGGAGGGCAAAAAATGGACGCACGGACCAAACATCGATTCATCATGGACATATTTACGAATGAACCACCTATCATGTCGCTTGAGTTTTGCCACAAATTGCTGTGGTTTTGTGATGCAGCTATTGACAGCAAGGTTTTAACAGGTGAAATAAAAATTTTAAGAAATGGATTTCACATGTGAAAACTGTGTAGCCAAAAACGCATGGTAGAACTTTTCACCGTAAAACATTGGTTGTGCAGCACTGTATACATGAGCTAGATTATAGACACTGCTAAATGACCGCAACACTATTTAAGTGGGTGCTTCTTTGCGTCTGGAACTACATGACACTATTACTTCTAGGGAGTTGTCCAAAACTCATTAGTTTAGCAGTGTCTATAATATACTTTATTCCACATACTGAAGTATTAAGGCTCATGCACACGCCCGCAGACGTTTTTGCATTCCGCATTTTGTAGAACAGAATATCCTGTTCGGGGGGGGGGCAGTCCGCCCTGGGTGCCGCCTCTCAGGGGGTGCCAGAGCCTAGAAGCAATGAGCGCTTCCATCAATATAGATGGAAGCGTTCATTGCTGGAGCACAGGGAGCTGTGGTCCTGTCGTTAAGCTCCCTGCGCTCTCTCTCCCGCAATGAATGGTGAAGCTGGAAGACTTCTCCCGGCTCCACCATTCAGCCTGGAGGCACAGATCGTGCTGCAGGCTTGTGTGGGTAGAGCCTGCAGCCTGGAAATCTGCATAAGCTCCGCCCACACAGTGATGCAGAGCAATCTGTGTCTGTAGGGTAGAGACAACTGTGAGCTTCAGGAACGGGACAAGGTGAGTAGGTACTGTGTTTTTTATTTTATTTAACAGAGGGCATTTCTACCATGGTGGGGGCACATAGGGTATTTCTACCATAGAGGGGGCACAGAGGGCAAAATTTCTACAAAGGGTGCACAGAGGGCATTACTACTACAAAGGGGGCACAGAGGGCATTATTACTACTACAAAGGGGGCACAATATGGGCATAACTACCAGGAGAGGGCACATATCTGGACAAAACTACTGTGAAGGTTGTACAATGAGGGCAATACTACTGTAAGGGGTGTGAGACAGTGACAGGTCTCACGCAGGTTGGAGGCAAGGAAGGGGTGGATAGTGCGGTCCACGCCCCTATGCCACGACAGGTGAGACAAGCTGGATGTAATCAGGCTGGCATAAAGCACCTCCCAGGGTGTCAGAAGGGGGAAAGTGTGTTACCTGTAGACAGAGGCCTGGAGGCTCTGTCTGTGTGGTCTCAGCTGGGCAAGGCTGAGGAACCACGAGGCTGGGAGATAGCCTGGAGTTGGGGGATGCAGCGACGCCTGGGAGGGTCGCAGGGCCATAGTCAGGCAGACTACTGAGCCCCAACCCCCTACAAGAAACAGTGAACTAGAGACAGTGGGCATACTGTGCTCTGTACAGCCAGGAGGCTGTGGGACATTGGCTGACAAAGCCGCACGAGTTCACAGGGTGTGAACTGTAACTTAGGCGAGTCAGGAAACTCTGTGTTAGTTAGAGCCCAGCCGGGCAAGTGTTTATTATTTTTTCATTTTGTTGTTGTTGGTGTTGCACAATAAATGCACTGTTTGGACATTATATCCGTGTCTGGTGAAGTAACCTGTGAGAATGACCCCGGAGAAGAGCTAACCCCCCACAGGGGGTACAATTCTTTTAAAGTATTGGTGGGGGGTGCCAGAGAAAGGACCCGCCCCAGGTGCCAAACACCCTAGGCACGCCACTGCTGCCACTGTGAAAGTAAATTGATTTTGAAGATGTATGAACACAAGTTTTGCTGCTGTCAGCTGTGTTATGTCAGCACTTTTGGACAAATGACCTTATTTTAAATCTAGACCTCTTTAGGTCATTCTCTGTATGCAGCTTGGACTCTGCTAAGACATCCCATTCTCATGACACATATGGTAAAGTGTTGAATAGTAAACTTAGACTGTAAAGCGGTAAACCCAGGTTTTGTTGTTATAAATAAACCATCCTGAGATGCAGGAGTCAGGAGACTCTATTGAACACCATTCACGTGTTTGTGCATTTTGTCTTCTCCCGGCTTGTAACTCTCCTTAAGTTCCCTGAAGGAGATTTCAACTTTAATTTGGTACCTACAGACAATGATGTTATCCTAACTCTAGGATATTGAAACTATTTGCATTAACACCACCAATAGAACATAGTCCAATGCTCAGGGGCGGATTAAGTGCATGATAGGCCCGGGGCTGTCTACCCAACTTGGGCCCCCCCCCCCCCTTCATTTTAGTTTAGTTTTAGTTTTTTGTATGAAGAGGCTGCGGTGCTTCATGGGCGCCAGAGTCTCTTCTTAGGCCATATGACAGCTTCAGACAAAAAAAAAATACCCCAAATTGGGTCCTAAACTGAAAAATTTGGTCGCCAAATTTAAAATACATATAATTGTAATAAAAAAAGACATGGAGGAGAATACAGCACCACATACCTCTTACATCCAGTGACATCTCCTGTCATGTAGACCTTCTCTTTCCTCTTCTCCTCCATTTGACCCAGACCACCATGGCAAATTCTTTCAGCCACATCTCGTCTCTATAGTTTGTAACACAGACATGTTAGATTTCTAAATTTTTCCATCAACCTCCTCATCCTGGTGTCCCCACAGTGTCATCCTGTCACCCCCAATACTGTGCCTGTTGTGCTCCCCAATGCCCAAGGAACTATACTGCTGAAAAAATAGTGACCCTAATAGACATAATTGGGGTAAAGTAGAACTGGAGTTCCAAAAGAGCTGTCAAATATGAAAGGTGGAATCTGAATGGTTGCTATGGGCAACTAAGCCAGTTCTGCGTTACACCAGTTTGATAAATTACACCAAATGTCCCTATAGTGTCCACAGCAGCTATAATGTCCCCTAGAGTGCCCCCAGTAATAATAACACCCTATATTGTGCTCCAGGTAATAATCCCTGTATAGTGTCCCCAGAAATAATAGAATTGCCCCTACAGTACCTCCCCAATAGCAACACCCCCATATAGTAATTTCCACCACACTGCCCCCACACAGTAATCCCCCCATAGTAATTTGCCCCCACACAGTAATTTCCCCCAAACTGCCCCCATATAGTAGTTTGCCCCCACACAGTAATTTGCCCCACACTGCCCCCACACAGTAATTTCCACCACACTGCCCCCACATAGTAATTTGCCCCCACACAGCAATTTTCCCACACTGCCCCATATAGTAATTTGTCCCCACATAGAAATTACCCCACACAATAGTTTCCCCCACACTGCCCCATATAGAAATTTGCCCCCACATAGTAGTCCCTCCCATAATAATTTGCCCCCCCCCCCACACTGCCCCCACATAGCAATTTGCCCCCACACAGCAATTTGCCCCCACACTGCCCCATCTAGTAATTTGCCCCCACATAGTAGTCCCTCTCATAATAATTTGCCCCCACATAGTAATTTGCCCCCACATAGTAGTCCCTCCCATAATAATTTGGCCCCACACTGCCCCCACATATCAATTTGCCCCCACACTGCCCCAACTAGTAATTTGCCCCCACATAGTAGTCCCCCTCATAATAATTTGCCCCCACATAGTAATTTGCCCCCACATAGAAGTCCCTCCCATAATAATTTGCCCCCACATAGTAATTTGCCCCCACATAGTAGTCCCTCCCATAATAATTTGCCCCCACACTGCCCCCACATAGAAATTTGCCCCCACACTGCCCCAACTAGTAATTTGCCCCCACATAGTAGTCCCTCTCATAATAATTTGCCCCCACATAGTAATTTGCCCCCACATAGTAGTCCCTCCCATAATAATTTGCCCCCACACTGCCCCCACATATCAATTTGCCCCCACACTGCCCCAACTAGTAATTT
>NC_053390.1:644980698-645054770 GCF_905171765.1 Bufo bufo | reverse complement strand
ACTGCCCTGGCATTTTAGGGGCCCATATACGTGAGAAGTAGTTTGCAATCAAAATCTGTAAAAAATGACCGGTGAAATCCAAAAGGTGCTCTTTGGAATGTGTGCCCCTTTGCCCACCTAGGCTGCAAAAAAGTGTCACACATCTGGTATCGCCGTACTCAGGAGAAGTTGGGGAATATGTTTTGGGGTGTCATTTTACATATACCCATGCTGGGTGAGATAAATATCTTGGTCAAATGCCAACTTTGTATAAAAAAAATGGGAAATGTTGTCTTTTGCCAAGATATTTCTCTCACCCAGCATGGGTATATGTAAAATGACACCCCAAAACACATTCCCCAACTTCTCCCGAGTACGGCGATACCAGATGTGTGACACTTTTTTGCAGCCTAGGTGGGCAAAGGGGCATACATTTCAAAGAGCACCTTTCGGATTTCACCAGTCATTTTTTACAGATTTTGATTGCAAACTACTTCTCACGCATATGGACCCCTAAAATGCCAGGGAAGTATAACTACCCCACAAGTGACCCCATTTTGGAAAGAAGACACCCCAGGGTATTCCGTGAGGGGAATAGCGAGTACCTAGAATTTTTTATTTTTTGTCACAAGTTAGTGGAATATGAGACTTTGTAAGAAAAAAAGAAAATAAAAATCATCATTTTCCGCTAACTTGTGACAAAAAATAAAAAATTCTAGGAACTCGCTATGCCCCTCACGGAATACCCTGAGGTGTCTTCTTTCCAAAATGGGGTCACTTGTGGGGTAGTTATACTGCCCTGGCATTTTAGGGCCCATATGCGTGAGAAGTAGTTTGCAATCAAAATCTGTAAAAAATGACCTGTAAAATCCTAAAGGTGCTCTTTGGAATGTGTGCCCCTTTGCCCACCTAGGCGGCAAAAAAGTGTCACACATGTGGTATCGCCGTACTCAGGAGAAGTTGGGGAATGTGTTTTGGGGTGTCATTTTTTTATACAAAGTTGGCATTTGACCAAGATATTTCTCTCACCCAGCATGGGTATATGTAAAATGACACCCCAAAACACATTCCCCAACTTCTCCTGAGTACGGCGATACCAGATGTGTGACACATTTTTGCAGCCTAGATGCACAAAGCGGCCCAATTTCCTTTTAGGAGGGCATTTTTAGACATTTGGATCCCAGACTTCTTCTCACGCTTTCGGGCCCCTAAAATGCAAGGGCAGTATAAATACCCCACATGTGACCCCATTTTGGAAAGAAGACACCCCAAGGTATTCAATGAGGGGCATGGCGAG
Organism: Bufo bufo; assembly: GCF_905171765.1. Lineage (NCBI taxonomy): Eukaryota > Metazoa > Chordata > Amphibia > Anura > Bufonidae > Bufo > Bufo bufo. The sequence continues at coordinate 645,053,494 of NC_053390.1, read as the reverse complement.
TTCATAGAATTTTTTTTTTTTTGGCACAATTTAGCGGAAATTGATTTTTTTTGTATTTTCTCACAAAGTCTCCATTTCCGCTAACTTGGGACAAACATTTAAATCTTTCATGGACTCAATATGCCCCTGACGGAATACCTTGGGGTGTCTTCTTTCCGAAATGGGGTCACATGTGGGGTATTTATACTGCCCTGGCATTTTAGGGGCCCTAAAGCGTAAGTCTGGAATATAAATGTCTAAAAAATTTTACGCATTTGGATTCCGTGAGGGGTATGGTGAGTTCATGTGAGATTTTATTTTTTGACACAAGTTAGTGGAATATGAGACTTTGTAAGAAAGAAAGAAAAAAAAAAAAAAAAAACAATTTCCGCTAACTTGGGCCAAAAAAATGTCTGAATGGAGCCTTACAGGGGGGTGATCAATGACAGGGGGGTGATCACCCATATAGACTCCCTGATCACCCCCCTGTCATTGATCACCCCCCTGTAAGGCTCCATTCAGACGTCCGTATGATTTTTACGGATCCATGGATACATGGATCGGATCCGCAAAACACATACGGACATCTGAATGGAGCCTTACAGGGGGGTGATCACCCATATAGACTCCCTGATCACCCCCCTGTCATTGATCACCCCCCTGTAAGGCTCAATTCAGACGTCCGTATGTGTTTTGCGGATCCGATCCATGTATCCGTGGATCCGTAAAAATCATACGGACATCTGAATGCAGCCGTACAGGGGGGTGATCAATGACATGGGGGTGATCAGGGAGTCTGTATGGGTGATCACCCCCCTGTAAGGCTCCATTCAGATGTCCGTATGTGTTTTGCGGATCCGATCCTTGTATCCGTGGATCCGTAAAAATCATACGGACATCTGAATGCAGCCTTACAGGGGGGTGATCAATGACAGGGGGGTGATCAATGACAGGGGGGTGATCAGGGAGTCTATATGGGTGATCACCCCCCTGTAAGACTCCATTCAGATGTCCGTATGTGTTTTGCGGATCCGATCCATGTATACGTGGATCCGTAAAAATCATACGGACATCTGAATGCAGCCTTACAGGGGGGTGATCAATGACAGGGGGGTGATCAATGACAGGGGGGTGATCAGGGAGTCTATATGGGTGATCACCCCCCTGTAAGGCTCCATTCAGATGTCCGTATGTGTTTTGCGGATCCGATCCATGTATCCGTGGATCCGTAAAGATCATACGGACATCTGAATGCAGCCTTACAGGGGGGTGATCAATGACAGGGGGGTGATCAATGACAGGGGGGTGATCAGGGAGTCTATATGGGGTGATCACCCCCCTGTCATTGATCACCCCCCTGTAAGGCTCCATTCAGACGTCCGTATGTGTTTTGCGGATCCGATCCGTGGATCCGTAAAAATCATACGGACGTCTGAATGGAGCCTTACAGGGGGGTTATCAATGACAGGGGGGTGATCAGGGAGTCTATATGGGGTGATCAGGGGTGATCAGTGGTTCATAAGGGGTTAATAAGTGACAGGGGGGGTGTAGTGTAGTGTAGTGGTGTTTGGTGCTACTTTACTGAGCTGCCTGTGTCCTCTGGTGGTCGATCCAAACAAAAGGGACCACCAGAGGACCAGGTAGCAGGTATATTAGACGCTGTTATCAAAACAGCGTCTAATATACCTGTTAGGGGTTAAAAAAAAATCGCATCTCCAGCCTGCCAGTGAACGATCGCCGCTGGCAGGCTGGAGATCCACTCGCTTACCTTCCGATCCTGTGAATGCGCGCGCCTGTGTGCGCGCGTTCACAGGAAATCTCAGCTATCCCAAGAGGACGCGTATATGCGTCCACCCAGAAGAGCAGGGCCGCCGCCAGGACGCAATCCTGCGTACAGCGGTCCTGAGCAGGTTAAGGGCACTAAAATTGGCACTTTTTTATTTATTAAAATGGCTCTAAAATAGTCCTTGAAAAGGCTAGAGGGATGTAAAAGGCAGTAAAATGTGCTTAAGAGCATGGCAACTGCTCTGCAAACAAATGTGGATAGGGAAATAACTTAAAACGAAATAAAATAACTAAAAATTACAAATTATTAACCTGCAACTCAGAGAAGGAGGTGGATATGGAGTCGGAGGTTGAGGAGGCGGTGAATGTGGTGTTGTAGGTGGAGGCAGCAATAGAGGAGGAACAGGTAGCCAACAATATATTTTTTATTTTTTATTGGGGTAGGTAGCCCCCAAAATATTGGGACAAATAAAAAAAAAGAAAACAAAAAATCATTGCACTTGAATGTATGTTTAATGGTGGTATAAATGTCTATTCTGTCTTGTGGGATCCAAGCCTGGTTCATTTTAATGAACGTGAGCTTGTCCACGTTGGCTGTGGACAGGCGGCTGCGTCTGTCTGTAATGACACCTCCTGCCATGCTAAATACACGTTCAGAGAGTACACTGGCTGCAGGGCAGGCTAGCACCTCCAAGGCATACAGGGCAAGCTCTGGCCATGTGGACAATTTGGAGACCCAGAAGTTGAATGGGGCAGAACCATCAGTCAGTACGTGTAGGCGTGTGCACAGGTACTGTTCCATCATGTTGTTCAAATGCTGCCTCCTGCTAACACGCTCCATATCAGCAGTTGGGGCCGGTTGTTGCGGCGAGGTGACAAAGCTTTTCCACATGTCGGCCATGCTAACCCTGCCTTCTGAGGTGCTGGCGCTGACACAGCTGCGTTGGCGACCTCTTCCTCCTCCCGTGCCTTCGCCGTGTGCTTCCACTTGTCCCCCGACATCAGTCGGGAATGCTCTCAGGAGCACGTCTACCAGAGTGCGCCTGTAGTCGCGCATCTTCCGATCACGCTCCAGTGAGGGAATTAAGGACGGCACATTGTCTTTGTAACGGGGATCCAGCAGGGTGGCCACCCAGTAGTCAGCACACGTTAAAATGTGGGCAACTCTGCAGTCGTTGCGCAGGCACTGCAGCATGTAGTCGCTCATGTGTGCCAGGCTGCCCAGAGGTAAGGACAAGCTGTCCTCTGTGGGAGGCGTATCGTCTGCGTCCTCCGTATCCACCCAGCCACGCACCAGTGATGGGCCCGAGCTGCGTTGGATACAACTCCGCTGTGAACATGCTTCATCCCCATCCTCCTCCTCCAGTTGTGGGCCCTGACTGGCCAAATTTGTACCTGGCCTCTGCTGTTGCAAAAATCCTCTTTCTGAGCCACTTCTAAAAGACTGGCCTGAAAGTGTTAGAGATGACCCCTCTTCCTCCTCCTCGTCCTGGGCCACATCCTCTTCCATCATCACCCTAAGTGTTTTCTCAAGGAGACATAGAAGTGGTATTGTAACGCTGATAACGGTGTCATCGCCACTGGCCATGTTGGTGGAGTACTCGAAACAGCGCAACAGGGCACACAGGTCTCGCATGGAGGCCCAGTCATTGGTGGTGAAGTGGTGCTGTTCCGCAGTGTGACTCACCCGTGCGTGCTGCAGCTGAAACTCCACTATGGCCTGCTGCTCGCACAGTCTCTCCAGCATGTGCAAGGTGGAGTTCCACCTGGTAGGCACGTCACATATGAGGCGGTGAGCGGGAAGGCCGAAGTTACGCTGTAGAGCAGACAGCGGAGCGGCGGCAGGATTAGAACGCCGGAAGCGCGCACAGACGGCCCGCACTTTATGCAGCAGCTCAGACATGTCGGGGTAGTTGTGAATGAATTTCTGCACTACCAAATTCAGCACATGCGCCAGGCAAGGGATGTGCGTCAAACCAGCTAGTCCAGAGCTGCAACGAGATTTCGCCCATTATTGCACACCACCAGGCCGGGCTTGAGGCCCACTGGCAGCAACCACTCGTCGGTCTGTTATTCTATACCCCGCCACAACTCCTGCGCGGTGTGGGGCCTGTCCCCCAAACACATCAGTTTCAGAATGGCCTGCTGACGTTTACCCCTGGCTGTGCAGAAGTTGGTGGTGAAGGTCTGTCGCTGACCGGATGAGGAGGCGGTAGAAGAGGAGGAGGAAGCCGAGTAGGAAGAGGAGGCAACAGGAGGCAAAGAATGATGCCCAGCGATCCTTGGCGGCGGAAGGACGTGCGCCAAACAGCTCTCCGCCTGGGGCCCAGCCGCCACTACATTTACCCAGTGTGCAGTTAGGGAGATATAGCGTCCCTGGTCGTGCTTACTGGTCCACGTATCTGTGGTTAGGTGGACCTTGCCACAGATGGTGTTGCGCAGTGAACACTTGATTTTATCCGATACTTGGTTGTGCAGGGACTGTGGGACAGCAAGCGACATGAGCTGTTTGAAGCTGTCCGTCTCCACCAGCCTGCATTTCAAAGGCCAGCAGTTTAGAAATGCTGGCATTCAGGGCCAGGGATCGAGGGTGGCTAGGTGGGAATTTACGCTTTCTCTCAAAGGTTTGTGAGATGGAGAGCTGAACGCTTCTGTGTGACATGGTGGAGATGCTTGGTGACGGAGGTGGTGTTCTGGTGGCACATCCTCTGTTTGCTGGGCGGCAGGTGCCAACGTTCCTCCAGAGGCGGAGGAAGAGGCCGAGGCAGCAGCAGAAGAGGGAGCAGGAGGGGCCTGATGCCTTTCTTGGTTTTGAAGGTGCTTACTCCACTGCAGCCCGTGTCTCGCATGTAGTTGCCTGGTCATGCAGGTTGTGCTAAGGTTCAGAACGTTAATGCCTCGCTTCAGGCTCTGATGGCACAGCGTGCAAACCACTTGGGTCTTGTGGTCAGCACATTGTGTGAAGAAGTGCCATGCCAGGGAACTCCTTGAAGCTGCCTTTGATGTGCTCGATCCCTGGTGATGGTGGCCAGTATCAGGCGAACAGTTTTGGCGACGGCTGCTCTGCTTTTGCACCCTGCTCCCGCTTTTGCTACACTGTTGGCTCGGTCTCACCACTGCCTCTTCCTCCGAACTCTGAAAGTCAGTGGCACGACCTTCATTCCATGTGGGGTCTAGGACCTCATCGTCCCCTGCATCGTCTTCCACCCAGTCTTCCTCCCTGACCTCCTTTTCGGTCTGCACACTGCAGAAAGACGCAGCAGTTGGCACCTGTGTTTTGTCATCATCAGAGACGTGCTGAGGTGGTATTCCCATGTCCTCATCAGGAAACGTAAGTGGTTGTGCGTCAGTGCATTCTATGTCTTCCACCCCTAGGGAAGGGCTAGGTGGATGCCCTTGGGAAACCCTGCCAGCAGAGTCTTCAAACAGCATAAGAGACTGCTGCATGACTTGAGGCTCAGACAGGTTCCCCGATATGCACGGGGGTGATGTGACAGACTGATGGGCATGGGTTTCAGGCGCCACCTGTGCGCTTTCTGCAGAAGACAGGATGGGAGATAATGTGAACATGCTAGATCCACTGTCGGTCACCCAATTGACTAGCGCCTGTACTTGCTCAGGCCTTACCATCCTTAGAACGGCATTAGGCCCGACCAAATATTGCTGTAGATTCTGGCGGCTACTGGGACCTGAGGTAGTAGGTTCAGTAGGACGTGTAGCTGTGGCAGAATAATTAACCGCAAATATAAACCCTGATGTAGGGTATTGCACTCTATTTTTTTTAAAAAACTCTATATGACTGCGGTATTTGTGGCCTAACGCTGGGTTCACACCAGAGCGTACTGAACGTACGCTCTGTATGCGCGATTGTACGGGCGTTTACAATCGCGCCGCGGAGACAAGCGAATGCCCATTGTCGCGCGTTCCCGGAAGTCTATGTACGGGAACGCGCGACGCTACGCCCCAAAGAAGCTCCTGAACTTCTTGGGGCGTCGGGCGTTTTACAGCGCGATCGTACGCGCTGTAAAACGCCCAGGTGAGAATCATGCCGATAGGGAAGCATTGGTTTCTCCTTGTTGAGCGTAGGAACGCGCTGTAAAACGCTCAGGTCTGAACCGGCTGTTAATGTGACACTCACTTATGCACGTCTTATCCCAGATGTGCAGTATATCAGAGGCTTTTTTCACCCCAGTAACCAAAAAGCCGTATTTATGGCCTAAATGTGACAGTCACTTATGCACGTGTAATCCCAGATGTGCAGTATATTAGAGGGTTTTTTCACCCTAACCAAAAAGCTGTATTTCTGTCCTAAATGTGACAGTCACTTATGCTTGTCTAATCCCAGATGTGCAGTATATCAGAGGCTTTTTTCACCCCAGTATGCCAAAGCCGTATTTATGGCCTAAATGTGACAGTCACTTATGCACGTGTAATCCCAGATGTGCAGTATATGAGAGGCTTTTTTCACCCCAGTAACCAAATGCCGCATTTATGGCCTAAATATGACAGTCACTTATGCTTGTCTAATACCAGATGTGCAGTATATTAGAGTTTTTTTTTACCCCAACCAAAAAGCTGTATTTCTGTCCTAAATGTGACAGTCACTTATGCTTGACTAATCGCAGATGTGCAGTATATTAGAGGGTTTTTTCACCCTAACCAAAAAGCTGTATTTCTGTCCTAAATGTGACAGTCACTTATGCTTGTCTAATCCCAGATGTGCAGTATATCAGAGGGTTTTTCCACCCCAGTATGCCAAAGCCGTATTTATGGCCTAAATGTGACAGTCACTTATGCACGTGTAATCCCAGATGTGCAGTATATTAGAGGGTTTTTTCACCCTAACCAAAAAGCTGTATTTCTGTCCTAAATGTGACAGTCACTTATGCTTGTCTAATCCCAGATGTGCAGTATATTAGAGTTTTTTTTCACCCCAGTATGCCAAAGCTGTATTTCTGGACTTGCAGATAGCCTATGCTGGTGCACTATCATTGCATAAAATGGCTGCCGATCATGTATTGATATTGACTAACTGAAGAAAAAAAGTTCGTTTTCAGCAGTAGTTGGCTCAGGGCAGGCTTAAAAAAATTGTGCACTGCACCCACAAAACACTTTTTCTGTAGATCGCTGAGTACATAAACCAGTTCTTGAGAAGATTTCTCCCTGATCTCTCCCTCACAGCAGCTGCAGCCTCTCCCTACACTAATCCGAGCAGAGTGACGGGTGGAGCTACATGACTCCAGCTTGAATAGAGGCTGGGTCACATGCTGCAGTTGGCCAATCACAGCCATGCCAATAGTAGGCATGGCTGTGATGGCCTTCTGGGGAAAGTAGTATGACGCTTGTTGATTGGCTGCTTTGCAGCCTTTCAAAAAGCGCCAAAAAAATCGCAGAACACCGAACCCGAACCTTTACAGTTCGGGTTCGCTCAACTCTACTAATAAGTCTAATATGACTTGTCAGTGGATTTGGAGGACAAGAAATGACTGTACCTGTTTGCCCACCAAGGATGGTAAGTTAGATAGAGAATTATGTTAATAATTATTATTACTTGTTATGATTGTTATTATTATTTTAAATATTATTATTATTATTATTATTATATTGAAAGACCCAGTATAAACTGAATTCAAGCCCACGACACCCCATGCTTCAACAGAATGTAAAGTTCAGAAGCATGGCCATCCTTAGCAAAGTTTCACACACAATTTTGTATATCTGTACATGTCTGGCCAGACTCTAAAAGGGCTTTAAAACACCAGAAGAGAGAGGGACTGTCACGGAAATCTTTCAAATAAACAATTGTATGACCGAACAAGTCCGCCGTATTACAGGTCAATCTGATCTATAATACAATTGATTCATCCATCCATCTCATATATAATAAATCGCATATCAATTTCACATTCACAGTACTAAAAGTTGAAAATGGTCCGTAGTGTTCCAAGTCTAGATAACTTTTAGCTTTGTCCACAATATTGTCAATTCAGTAGCAGATTTTAGCAAATGATAAAACGTTATAACTTGTATCTGGTTAACCACTGACCATCTAATGTCCTGAAACGCGTTTGGTCTAGAGCCTCCATTTGGCAGTCGAAATCTCCTAAGTAAAGAAGATTGCAGCATTAAATAAACAAGACTTTCTCGCTAGAACTTTAAAGTCTGTGGTGACCTGGGATCAGAAGTCACTGGCCCGAACACTGGCGCCAATTACGAAACTACAGTACAGACCAAAAGTTTGGACACACCTTCTCATTCAAAGAGTTTTCTTTATTTTCATGACTATGAAGGCATCAAAACTATGAATTAACACATGTGGAATTATATACATAACAAACAAGTGTGAAACAACTGAAAATATGTCATATTCTAGGTTCTTCAAAGTAGCCACCTTTTGCTTTGATTACTGCCTTGCACACTCTTGGCATTCTCTTGATGAGCTTCAAGAGGTAGTCCCCTGAAATGGTCTTCCAACAGTCTTGAAGGAGTTCCCAGAGATGCTTAGCACTTGTTGGCCCTTTTGCCTTCACTCTGCGGTCCAGCTCACCCCAAACCATCTGGATTGGGTTCAGGTCCGGTGACTGTGGAGGCCAGGTCATCTGGCGCAGCACCCCATCACTCTCCTTCATGGTCAAATAGCCCTTACTTTCAAAGTTTTCCCAATTTTTCGGCTGACTGACTGACCGACCTTCATTTCTTTTTTTTTTTTTTTTTTTTTTAATTTTTCAAAGCTTTATTGAAAACTTAATTCAGCAGTACAAGTAGATCCATTTCAATGGGCAAAAGTAGAGATATACAGCCGTATACATTGCCAGTGTACCGCAAAGCAATCAATATAATAACTGAGTTAACACAATTTACAACATTAACATAGTAGATATCATTTCCAGACATATTGCATATTTGAGCAGTATAAGTGCCGATATATAAGAGATATATTAGGTCCCATATCCATTAGTGGATCTCGTTGAAATGCCTATAGACACTCCAGGGTTTCCAAAGGGCAGTGAATTTATCGTGAGAACGGTTTTCCCAAGCTGACAGTTCTTCAAATCTATATATGGAATCAACTTTATTAATCCAGTAGTCAGTAGGTGGGAGGTCTGAAGAGAGCCAAAATCTAGGGATTAAGAGGCGTGCAGCAGATAATACTTTTTTACTGACCTTCATTTCTTAAAGTAATGATGGCCACTCGTGTTTCTTTACTTAGCTTCTTTTTTCTTGCCATAATACAAATTCTAACAGTCTATTCAGTAAGACTATCAGCTGTGTATCCACCTGACTTCTCCTCAACGCCACTGATGGTCCCAACCCCATTTATAAGGCAAGAAATCCCACTTATTAAACCTGACAGTGCACACCTGTGAAGTGAAAACCATTTCAGGGGACTACCTCTTGAAGCTCATCAAGAGAATGCCAAGAGTGTGCAAAGCAGTAATCAAAGCAAAAGGTGGCTACTTTGAATTACCTAGAATATGACATATTTTCAGTTGTTTCACACTTGTTTGTTATGTATATAATTCCACATGTGTTAATTCATAGTTTTGATGCCTTCATAGTCATGAAAATAAAGAAAACTCTTTGAATGAGAAGGTGTGTCCAAACTTTTGGTCTGTACTGTATGTGCACACGGCAGACGCCGGTATGGACTATATGGATTAACACAGAACATTCGCTCGAGACATCACATTACGAACCAACATCATCTACAGATACCTACGTCTTCTGCCTCTGACAAACTATATCGGGACTTACGTAAGTAAACAGGAGCGGGGAGTCTTGGTACAGTACACCATGCGGGACGCCGCGGAGCATGCACCGAATCCCACCAGTGAATAAGCCTGTTTTGTGAGTATAACGTATGATCCAGAGGGATGTTTTAGTGACTTGCTGGCTGTGATGCTCGTTTTAGAACCCGATACAAGTTATAACGTTTTATTTGCTACAATCTACTACTGAATTGACAATATTGTGGACAAAGCTAAAAGTTATCTGGACTTGGAACACTACGGACCATTTTCAGCTTTTAGTACTGTTTATGTGAAATTTATATGCGATTTATTATATACAGTTGTGTTCAAAATTATTCAACCCCCAATGCTGTAAAGGGTTTTAGGGAATTTAGTGTACATTTGTAATTGTGTTCAGAATGAAATCTTACAAGGACTTTTTAAAGAACCAAATGCAACTAAAATGACATCAATTGTTTTTGTAATACAGTATTAAATGTTTTTTTTTGTGATTTCTTCATTGACACAATTATTCAACCCCTTAAAGACTACCACTCTTAAGAACAGAGGTTCATTCAAGTGTTTTCGATCAGGTATTGAAAACACCTGTGGATGTCAAGGAGCAGCAATCAAGCATAATAAGCACCAATTAGGCAGATTTAAAAGGACTGTGATACTCAGCTCCTTCTAGACATTTACTGGTGTGTTTACAAACATGGTGAAGTCAAGAGAATGGTCCAGGAAGACAAGAGAAGAGGTGATTTCTCTTCACAGGAAGGGCAATGGCTATAAGAAGATTGCACAGATGTTAAACATACCAAGAGACACCATAGGAAGCATCATTCGCAAATTCAAGGCAAATGGCACTGTTGAAACGCTACCTGGTCGTGACAGAAAGAAGATGCTGACTTCGACTGCTGTGCGCTACCTGAAGCGCAAAGTGGAGAAAAGTCCCAGTGTGACTGCTGAGGAACTGAAAAAAGATTTGTCAGATGTGGGTACTGAAGTTTCAGCTCAGACAATAAGGCGCACACTGCGTAATGAAGGCCTCCATGTCAGAACTCCCAGGCTCCCACCCCCTTGCTGTCTCCAAAGAATAAGAAGAGTCGACTGCAGTATGCCAAAAGTCATGTGGACAAACCACAAAGGTTCTGGGATAGTGTTCTGTAGACTGATGAAACAAAATTAGAACTGTTTGGGCCCATGGATCAACGCTATGTTTGGAGGAGGAAGAACAAGGCCTATGAAGAAAAGAACCCCTCGCCTACTGTGAAGCATGGTGGGGGGTCAATCATGCTTTGGGGCTGTTTTGCTTCTACAGGTACAGGGAAGCTTCAGCGTGTGCAAGGTACCATGAATTCTCTTCAGTACCAGGAGATATTGGATGAAAATGTGATGCAGTCCGTCACAAACCTGAGGCTTGGGAGACGTTGGACCTTTCAACAGGACAATGATCCCAAGCATACCTCCAAGTCCACTAGAACATGGTTGCAGATTAAAGGCTGGAACATTTTGAAGTGGCCATCGCAGTCACCAGACTTAAATCCGATTGAGAACCTCTGGTGGGACTTAAAGAAAGCAGTTGCAGCGCGCAAGCCTAAGAATGTGACTGAACTGGAGGCTTTTGCCCATGAAGAATGGGCGAAGATACCTGTAGATCGCTGCAAGACACTTGTGTCAAGCTATGCTTTACGTTTAAAAGCTGTTATAACTGGAAAAGGATGTTGTACTAAGTACTAAGATTGAAAGTCACTTGGGGGTTGAATAAAACTGATAATGATGTGAGCACAGAAAAGACATTTGTGGTTATTTTATTATAAATGTTATGTTATATTTGTCTGACTTACAAGTGCCTCTTTGAATTAATTGTAAACAAGATGACTGAAATGATCAAAATCAATGTCAAACTGGCCAAAACACTCAATTTCAGTGGGGGTTGAATAATTTTGAACACAACTGTATGAGATGGATGGATGAATCAATTGACCTGTAATACGGCGGACTTGTTCGGTCATACAATTGTTTATTTGAAATATTTCCGTGACAGTCCCTCCCTCTTCTGGTGTTTTAAAGCCCTTTTAGAGTCTGGCCAGACTACTAATTAATTATTACTCTATAAGAGCTCTTATGCATATATTTTACATATATATACATGCTTGTAACTTTGATTTTAATGTCAATAAAATAACACCACCTTACTCCAGATAAGTGTGAGTACCCAGTTTTTTTTTATTCATTTGGCACAGGTATTGTAGATTGGGTGAATCTGTTTTTGCTGTGAGCACCCTTTCCTGGAATCGGACGCGGTAGTGCTACCATATACATAATTTTATATATATCTGTACATGTATTTGCATCTGTGTTTCAAAGAACAAATTAAAGAAAAAGAAAAATACAGCTGCAAAATACTGACAGAAGATGTAATGTGTGATAGTGGCTTTATACTGAATTGCATGTGATGTGTGTATACTTTATTTTACCATATTTTTTCCAGAATATTAAATATTTTCCACTTGTTACTTTTCTGTAGTATTACTGGCTATTTTTACATACTTCTTGCTCACCCCCACTCTTTTCATTTGGCTAGCTGGGTATTGATCATTATCTTCAATTACAGTTATTGTTTAGTGTCACAGCTACTTTGTATAAGAAACTAATTAAGAAATAAAGTACTGTTAAACCTGGGATCCTTTCCCAGGTATTCCAGGGCGCTGGACACTAAATTGCACATAAATCATTAAAAACAAAAAAAAAGTTTTTAAAATTAAAATAGTTTTTAATGATTTATGTTTTAGTGATTTATGTTTTAGTGGCCAGTGCCCCAGAAGACCGTTCTTTCTGTTTTTGTTCTCACTCATCTACAGTATATTCGGTTCCAGCACAGATATTCCCCTTGGTTGGGAGCAACGTTCACTTCATTTGACTGTATGCAATTCTCATAATTCTGCCTGAAGTAGCACAACTAGTTCTGGTAGGCTCAATTACATTGCCGGCCATCATTGTTATTAACAGTGCTTCACTAGGAAGCGCCCAGATGCTCTGTTCATTTTGTTGCCTTTTCTGAATAGAATCAGCTTGTATACCTGAAAAATGCATTTAGCACAGTTATGCACAGCTACTAACAAAATTGTTTCACAGTTAAAATAGTTTCAGATAATAGTGATAAGCAGGAATGGAGAAATAATCATTCCTAGAGATGAGAAAATCAATTCTACACAAATCAAATCTGTTATGAATTTGCTGTAAACTTCAGTTTCTAGTAAATCCAAACTTTTTGGGTTTAGTCCCCCACAAATCGCTCAATATATCATCCACTATGTTACATATTAGAATACAGGGAAGATGAGAGAATGAAGGAGGGTCATATGACCACGTCTCACCAGGTCTGCCCATAAAGCCTCTGCTTTGTCCATCATGTTCCATACTGTGCTGCCACTATTACTGCCCCTACACAGCTTCACATCCTTCTGCTTTGTCCATCATGTTCCAAACTGTGCTGCCACTATTACTGCCCCTACAGAGACGCACATCCTTCTGCTTTGTCCATCATGTTCCATACTGTGCTGGCACTATTACTGCCCCTACACAGCCGCACATCCTTCTGCTTTGTCCATCATGTTCCATACTGTGCTGCCACTATTACTGCCCCTACACAGCCGCACATCCTTCTGCTTTGTCCATCATGTTCCAAACTGTGCTGCTACTGGGAACCATAACTTACACAGTATAACAAACCTGAAACTGTCCCCAAAAAAGGATCATCTTTTCATGGCTTACCTTTCCAGGACGATATATATTTTATTTAAAACACCAAACCTGTTTTACTACCCAAAAAGGGATAATTTTAGGACTGTTAAAAAAAAAGTTATTGCTTTTTTCGTACACCACAGTGTGTGTATAACACCAGCAGGCCTCTGTCCCCATAAAGGGATCATTTTTGGACTTTTTTTTTTTTAAAGCATAACTAATCCACAGTGCAAAGCATTTTTAAACGGGCTGTTTGTTACCACTGGTTTAACCCCAGCCATATATTGCACTGTTACTTTGGTATTACTAATGATATCTTGGAGCTTGAAAGGGGTTGGATTCAGTCATAGGATACGTTAGAGTGTCATGCATGACTTTAGAGGGCAAATTGGGAACTTTTTTGAATTTATTGGGACTGTATTGACTCCAAAATTTAAATCAATAGAATCAGAACCGAAAAGCTCAACAAATTTCAGGAAATTAGCTCATCTCTAATAATTCCCAGTAGCTGCTTTTTTCTCACCTGCCATAAACAGTAAAGCTAAAAAAAACTAGTTGCACTAAATCACAACAGATCCAGTTCTAGTTTTACAGTCAATGCCTGAATTTTGGTAAGGGGTTATGCACACACCTGAGCCATATACACAAAGTCTTGTACAGCAATGCACAAGGCTATACAGTTCCCTAGTACAGAGCCAAGCAGCTTTGTGTGTTGCTATACAGGTGCCCTATGTACATAGATAATCTCCCCTGAAAGCAATGCTATTTGTTTAAAATACCACTGTACATACAATATCTGATGGAGCATGGCATTTCTGTAATGTCTGCACTGTTTGGACTGTGTCTCTGTATAAAATTGGACCTCTATATACCTTTATGGAAGCTCTATTATGGCTCTATAAAAAGTGATACTAACTACACAATTCTATACATAATACTAGTATTATGTGCCAATTGTTGTAAATGGTATTCATAGGAATGCTCGTTAGTGATTATATGGCAATGTAAAAGTGCCACCAATTACCTAATGAACAAGCTAAACCCTTGTTCATCAAGTAATAGATCATTCATGCGACACAAAAATCATTGATTGCCAGCAGCAGATTGTGCTGTGTAAGCAGCATCTGCCTCTGGCAAACAACAAGTCAGTATGGGAACAAACGATGGCAGTAGTGATCACTGCTCCCCATACTGTGGAGGAGTTTGCTGCATGTAAATGCAGCGGTCTCCTCCACTGATGAGCAGGTGATTGCTAGGAAGGAACGCTTCCTACCCAACAATCGCTTGCTGTATCTTCCTGTGTAAAGGGACCTTAAGGTTTGCAAAACTTTTACTTCAATGTGGTATTCAGGTTAGTGTGCCAGATATAGTTTACTACATGTATTTTCTATAATTTTATATTGTCAGCCCTGTTGACATCTTTTTGTAATCTAAATCACTGTATTTCCCATAGAATGAAAATTTGGGAGCAACTTTTTATAAACTTTGCATTGTGTTGTTCCTCTGTTATTTCCCATAGAAATGTATAAATGTATTTTAACTGAATGTTAGGCCTCATGCACACGGCCGTTGTTTTGCTCCGCATCCAATGGGGCCGCAAAAGATGAGGACAGCACTCCGTGTGCTGTCCGCATCCGTTGCTCCGTTCCGAGGCCCCGCAAAAAAAAATAGAACATGTTCTATTCTTGTCCGTTTTGCAGACAAGAATAGGCATTTCTACAATGGGCCGCCCGTTCCGTAACTTGCGGAAGGCACACGGGTGGCTTCCGTTTTTTGCGGATTCGCGGCTTGCGGACCGCAAAAAACGGAACGGTCGTCTGCATGAGGCCTTAGTCTGGCTGTTTAAGGACATAGAACTTTGACAAAAGAGATGGTAACAGACTATTTATTCAAACATTACTCAGAGGAATAACAGAGGAATGACACTGTGTAAAGTTCTAAGAACATATGCTCCTGAATTGTTATTTTATGGGAATAAGTATTTACTAAAACGGACATATCGCGAGAGTGGAGAGGTCAGCTTTTAATAACTTTTAAAGTTATTTATTAACAATAAAATTACACTTTTTCTAGAATATTTTACAAACAAAATTCTATAGACATATTTTAGTATTTAAACCATAAACAAAATGTAGCAGGAAAGGTTTCATTTAAAAAAATAATATATTTTACAATACTGCCCTCTTGTGTTAAAATTGTGAAGCTACATACGGTCTATTGCTTTATTGAATTTACTAATGATAATAATTTCAAAGGAATGAAGAGTGAGGAACAGAAAATAAAGCATAAAATCTTAATAAGTAAACTAGTTTTTATAACATTACAATTTTTTTTTTTTTAAAACTAAGGTAATGTGCCATTCATGCACAACAGGGTCATTTATGCATAGATTACATTACATTACTAGGCTAGATTATATTTACATATCCCCCCCCCCCCCCATATTATTAAAGGGGTTGTACAGAGGGGCAACATTTGATTTTTGTAAAGTTCGCAGGTGCACACCGCCATGGCTAAAAAAATGAAAAAAATTAACAATGCAACAGCACTCCGAAAACAAAATAAAGTACAATAATGCCATAATTCTAGAAAACATTCTGGTGCTAATACTACGCTTATTTTGTAAATGTGAGATTCTCTGCAAATACATTTTATGTATCAAATTATTTGAGCTCGTTTGCCAAAAGTCAAGGCGATCTCTGTAAGACGGGAACCTAACACTAAATACTACCTGTTATGTGCCAAAACGGAGCCATTGAAAAAAATGCAGATGCAACACGGGCAGAATCTGTTTTTTGCGGATCTGCAATTTGCAGACCACAAAATGCATGCAGTTGTGTGCATGAGGCCTTAGCTAGTGATTGGTTACATGGGCCTTTCCTGGTATTTCCTGAAGTGATAGAACAAAAGGTTTTAACATTTAATGATAAAAAAAAAATAAGGAAAGCAAAAATGTCTCATTATTACCTTATCATGCCCCTAACATTTTAGATGCCTGAAAGAGGGTAAGGTCAAATGCATTATGTCCACTGTATAGCTATATTCGCCTAAAAATGCTGTTAATCTGGTATCTCATTCAGAAAGGTTGATAATATTGACTTGTTTATAGCACAAAAACTGATAACATTTCAGGAAACCAAAATGCATGAGATTGAAAAGGAACTATTTGCTAGGACATTGTTATAATAAAAAAAAACTAAACAACTTTTAGCACAATTTTGGCTTTTTGTCCGAAAGATTCTTCACCCTTACAAGTGCGTTTTATATACTACTATAAACCTCCAGTAATCTACAATATCTGATAATCTAGCATCAGGTATCATTGATACTGTCTTTATACCGTAATTATTTATTTATTTATGTATACTTTATTAAAACAGTCCGGTAATTCAGAATATTTGGCATCTATCAGGCCTCATTGATGCTTATCTATCTATGATTCTGTCTGTCTATGTTTTTCTTTGGACAAAATGAAATAATAGACATAAATAATGACATATAAATCTGTTATAACACACACAAACACGGTGCTCCTCACTGCCCTGGTTACTCTAGTATTTGTATGCTTCACTTTTTCTCCATGTAGCAGTTGCTAGCAGTACAGCTGATGTGACTTGAACCGATGGTCTCATGTATCAAAGATCAAGATCTCTGACAGGTCAATGTTTGTTTACATTATAGGTAATTGAACATTAAAAATTGGAGGTGTATCCGGTACCAGGCAGCACAATTTACAACTGCACCCAGGCACTTGTGACCTCTCCGCCCTATAGAACAATCTGGGGTCGCTGCTTACCAACCCTGTGATTAGAGGTACATCACCTTAAGATGTTCTAATGAATCATGGCTGACATCCTCATTTGTTTCTGCACAGCAGTAAAAGAGTCCTGTCTGCTGCATCAGTGTATTAGGACATTACAGTGACTTGTAAGCAATCTATCAAGCTGTCTATAGGGGAACACTACTATAATTCATTACTCTATGAATGATTATTCTTTCTCAGCAGTTGCAGAATATTTTGTAGCTGAGAAATATCTGCCATCCTGTGCCCAGACAGCTAAATGAGAGCTTTAGGAGCTGAAGGGCTAACCCAGGTCATGGAGCACCAGGACCTATAAGCTTCTCAGGATGGACTACAATAGCAAGGAACGAAAATGTTTTCAGAATTTTACAAAATAAGTCTTCTCAGAGATATTGGGTTACATTCAGAGTAATGTTCTCATGTAAAATTATTATAATAAAGTATTTTTATTTTTCCATTGACATTACCATATGAGTACTTATTTAGCAGGATGAGTTATATTTTTTAACGGCACCATTTAATGTTGCATATGATGTATCTCAGAACAGGGAAAAAAATTAAAAAAATGCAATTCTGTCATTTTTATTGCGTTTATTTTCTAGAAAAATGACATGATGACCTTTTTCTTATATTATTTATAAGGAATTTAATAAGTTTTATTATTTATTAAAATTAAAGGGGTTGTCTCACTTCAGCAAATGGCAGATAAAGTCAATACAAGGTACTTACTAATGTATTGTGATTATCCATATTGCTTCCTTTGCTGGCTGGATTCATTTTATCATCACATCATACACTTTCCATTTTCATTGTTATGACCACCCTGTAATCCAGCAGCGGTGGCCGTGCTTGCACACTATAGGAAAAAGTGTCAGACTATGCGTGGTCCCACAGTCCCAGCCACCAGAGAGGCCGGTGCTTTTTCCTGTAATTTGCAAGCACGACCACCTCTGTTGGATTGCAAAGTGGTCGTAACCATTTAAAGAGCTGTGTATAATGTAATGATAAAATGACTCAAGCCAGTAAAAGAAGGCAATGAGGATGATAACAATACATTAGTAAGTGGCTTGTATTAACTTTCTCTACATGATAAATGCCACTTGCTGAAGTGAGACAACCCCTTTAACCTCTTCCCGTCACACTAACGCCGATCGGCATCAGTGCGGCGGCTCCCTCAAGTCTCACTAACGCCGATCGGCATTATCTCGTGAGACCCGAGATTTGCTGTGAACGCGCGCGCGCATGCGCTGTTGGAAGTTATACTACAGCCTGCCAGCGATGATCATTCGCTGGCAGACTGTAGATGTTAAAATAATCGCATCAGAAAGGTATATCAGACGCTGTTTTGTTAACAGCGTCTGATATACCTGCTACCTGGTCCTCTGGTGGTCCCTTTTGCTTGGATCGACCACCAGAGGACACAGGCAGCTCTGTAAGTAGCACCAATCACCACACTACACTACACCCCCCCTGTCACTTATTAACCCCTGATCACCCCATATAGACTCCCTGATCACCCCCCTGTCATTGATCACCCCCCTGTAAGGCTCCATTCAGACATCCGTATGTGTTTTGCGGATCCGCGGATCCACGGATCCGCAAAACACGGACACCGGCAATGTGCTTTCCGCATTTTGCGGATCCGCACATTGCCAGAACTATATAGAAAATGCCTATTCTTGTCCGCAATTGCGGACAAGAATAGGACATGTTCTATATTTTTGCGGAATGGAAGTGTGGACCCGGAAGTGCAGATACGCAATTCCGGATCCAAGCGGGACAAAGTCTGTCCCCATAGAAATTAATGGGTCCGCAATTCCGTTCCGCAAAAACACTGTAAAATCGCTGCGGCGTTATAAAGATCACTTTTGAGGGGCATGGCGAGTTCATAGAAGATTTTTTTTTTTGCCACAAGTTAGCGGAAATTGTTTTTTTTTTTTGTTTTTTTTTGTTTTTTCTTACAAAGTCTCATATTCCACTAACTTATGACAAAAAATAAAATCTTACATGAACTCACCATACCCCTCACGGAATCCAAATGCGTAAAAATGCCCTGTGAAATCCTAAAAGTTCTCATTGGAATTTGGGCCCCTTTGCGCATCTTGGCTGCAAAAAAGTGTCACACATGTGGTATCGCCGTACTCAGTAGAAGTAGGGCAATGTGTTTTGGGGTGTATTTTTTATATATACCCATGCTGGGTGAGAGAAATATCTCTGTAAATAGAAGTTGTTCATAGAAGTTGTTGTTTTTTTGGCACAAGTTAGCGGAAAATGATTTTTTTTATATTTTTTTTTTATTTTTTTCTTTATTTTTTTCTTACAAAGTCTCATATTCCACTAACTTGTGACAAAAAATAAAATTTTACATGAACTCGCCATGCCCCTCACGGAATACCTTGGGGTGTCTTCTTTCCAAAATGGGGTCACATGTGGGGTATTTATACTGCCCTGGCATTTTAGGGGCCCTAAAGCGTGAGAAGAAGTCTGGAATCCAAATGTCTAAAAATGCCCTCCTAAAAGGTACTCGATGGACTTTCGGCCCCCTTGAGCATCTTGGCTGCAAAAAGGTGTCACTCATGTGGTATTGCCGTACTCAGGAGAAGTAGGGCAATGTGTTTTGGGGTGTATTTTTACATATACCCATGCTGGGTGAGAGAAATATCTCTGTAAATGACAACTTTTTAATTTTTTTTATACAAAGTTGTCAATTTACAGAGATATTTCTCTCACCCAGCATGGGTATATGTAAAAATACACCCCAAAACACATTTCCCTACTTCTCCTGAGTACGACCATACCACATGTGTGACACTTTTTTGCAGCCTAGGTGCGTAAAGGGGCCGCAAGTCTAACGAGTACCTTTAGGCTTTACAGGGTTGCTCACAATTTAGCCCCGCCCAAAATGCCAGAACAGTAAACACACCCCACAAATGACCCCATTTCGGAAAGTAGACACCCCAAGGTATTCACTGAGGGGCATAGTGAGTCCGTGGGAGATTTTTATTTTTTTTGCCAGAAGTTAGCAGAAATGGAAACTTTATTTATTTATTTTTTTCCTCAGAAGGTGTCATTTTCCGCTAACTTGTGAAAAAAAATTAAATCATACATGAACTCACCATGCCCCTCCGCGAATACTTTGGGGTGTCTTCTTTCTAAAATGGGGTCATTTGGGGGGTATTTATACTATCCTGGCATTCTAGCACCTCAAGAAACATGACAGGTGCTCAGAAAGTCAGAGCTGCTTCAAAATGCGGAAATTCATATTTTTGTACCATAGTTTGTAAACGCTATAACTTTTGCGCAAACCAATAAATATACACTTATTGCATTTTTTTTTATCAAAGACATGTAGCACAATAAATTCTTACACAAACTTGTATAGAAATGTAATTATATTTGAACAATTTAACCAGAGAAAGTTAAAAATACACTTTTTTTTAGAAAATTGCGGCCTATTTTGATTAATATCGGAAAAACTAAAAATGTCAGCAGCAATCAAATACCACCAAAAGAAAGCTGTATTTGTGAGAAGAAAAGGAGGTAAAATTCATTTGCATGGCCGAGCAATAAACCGTTAAAGTTGTGAAGTGCCGATTTGTAAAAAAGGGCCTGGTCACTAGGGGGGTATAAACCTGTGGTCCTTAAGTGGTTAAAAAACTTTTTTTTTTTTAACAAATATTGCATTACCATATGTGTTGCCATATTCTGACATCCATAACTTTTTACATTTCTGTCTACAGAGGTGTCTGATGTTTTTTTTTTGTTTTTTGTGGGGTGAGCTATAGTGTTTACTGGTATCTTTTTGGGGAAATATGCAAATTTTTTATCATTTTTAATTCATATTTTTGGCAAGTTGAGGTGACAAAAAATTATGGACACAAGAATGGAATGGTACGGTTTCCATGACGTAATAGTACTTCATGAGACATTCAGAGTCAATATGCTTCATGGTATAAAGCAAGAGAGGCTAAGCAAATTGATATATAGTTGTGCGGGAAAGGACTGAGTATAAGGCCTTTCAGTTGTACAGAGATGTAATGCTGTGGACATAGACTTACAGGACTCATGTAGAGGCTTATGGAGTTAGTTTCTATTGCATGCTGTATAAATCCAACAGAAAATGTGCCATATTCCATTGGACACCATATAAAGTAGCTGTTCTCTATATGTCTTCATCTACCTCCACAAAAGCTTTGCACACATGTGCGGGCAGGGGCTTACTGTGCATATGTGTCCAGTGGGCAGGGTTACTCAATGACTGACAACCTGCCGTGAGTGTGCATTCTAAGATACAGTTGCAAGAAAAAGTATGTGAACCCTTTGGAATGATATGGATTTCTGCACAAATTGGTCATAAAATGTGATCTGATCTTCATCTAAGTCACAACAATAGACAATCACAGTCTGCTTAAACTAATAACACACAAAGAATTAGATGTTACCATGTTTATTGAACACACCATGTAAACATTCACAGTGCAGGTGGAAAAAGTATGTGAACCCTTGGATTTAATAACTGGATGAACCTCCTTTGGCAACAATAACTTCAACCAAACGTTTCCTGTAGTTGCAGATCAGACGTGCACAACGGTCAGGAGTAATTCTTGACCATTCCTCTTTACCGAACTGTTTCAGTTCAGCAATATTCTTGGGATGTCTGGTGTGAATCGCTTTCTTGAGGTCATGCCACAGCATCTCAATTGGTTTGAGGTCAGGACTCTGACTGGGCCACTCCAGAAGGCGTATTTTCTTCTGTTTAAGCCATTCTGTTGTTGATTTACTTCTATGCTTTGGGTCGTTGTCCTGTTGCAACATCCATCTTCTGTTGAGCTTCAGCTGGTGGACAGATGGCCTTAAGTTCTCCTGCAAAATGTCTTGATAAACTTGGGAATTCATTTTTCCTTCGATGATAGCAATCCATCCAGGCCCTGACGCAGCAAAGCAGCCCCAAACCATGATGCCCCCACCACCATACTTCACAGTTGGGATGAGGTTTTGATGTTGGTGTGCTGTGCCTCTTTTTCTCCACACATAGTGTTGTGTGTTTCTTCCAAACAACTCAACTTTGGTTTCATCTGTCCACAGAATATTTTGCCAGTACTGCTGTGGAAAATCCAGGTGCTCTTGTGCAAACTGTAAACGTGCAGCAATTTTTTTTGGACACAGTGGCTTCCTCTGTGGTATCCCCCCATGAAATCCATTCTTGTTTAGTGTTTTACGTATCGTAGATTCGCTAACAGGGATGTTAGCATATGCCAGAGACTTTTGTAAGTCTTCAGCTGACACTCCAGGATTCTTCTTCACCTCATTGAGCAGTCTCCACTGTGCTCTAGCAGTCATCTTTACAGGACGGCCACTCCTAGGGAGAGTGCTGAACTTTCTCCATTTATAGACAATTTGTCTTACCGTGGACTGATGAACAGCAAGGCTTTTGGAGATACTTTTATAACCCTTTCCAGCTTTATGCAAGTCAACAATTCTTAATCGTAGGTCTTCTGAGAGCTCTTTTGTGCGAGGCATCATTCACATCAGGCAATGCTTCTTGTGAAAAGCAAACCCAGAACTGGTGTGTGTTTTTTATAGGGCAGGGCAGCTGTAACCAACACCTCCAATCTCATCTCATTAATTGGACTCCAGTTGGCTGACACCTCACTCCAATTAGCTCTTGGAGATGTCATTAGTTTAGGGGTTCACATAATTTTTCCACCTGCACTGTGAATGTTTACATGGTGTGTTCAATAAAAACATGGTAACATTTAATTATTTGTGTGTTATTAGTTTAAGCAGACTGTGATTGTCTATTGATGTGACTTAGATGAAGATCAGATCACATTTTATGACCAATTTGTACAGAAATCCATATAATTCCAAAGGGTTCACATACTTTTTCTTGCAACTGTAGCTTACAATAACTGAATGCAACCGTCCACTGAACTCCGAAACCCAGACTTTCAATCAGTTTTTCTCATCTAATCTGTTTAGCTTGTCCTGCTCTGTAGTATAGCATGATAAAAGGGACATGTATGTCTAAACAATTATCAACTTATTTTTAGCTTATATTGGCAACTATTTTCTAACCATAAATAAACTTATTATAAATGTCACTACTTGTTATCATCAGAATCTCCAAGGTACTGGTATTTTTATGATCAAGTCAGTGTTACGGACAGTGAGTATAGACCCACTGTGCCAACCAACTGGTTTGACTTGGGCTGGTTTTCACCAGTGAACTGGCATGGGTCAGGTCAGGTGGCAGAGAGTCAGGAACTTGCAGAAGTTGGTACACAGACAGATAAACGGATTATAGCTCTTTTAAATGACATAGCAAGCAAGTAAAATCAAAAGAAATCTATTACTTAGGGCAGGGGTAGAGAAAACATATATAGGAGGGCCGATGAGCTCATTATTCAAAGAGCTGAACAGTGAGCGAAAGGGGAATTAACCCTTGCAGTGTTGCAGAGAGATATTCAATGGCCACTAATACACACTGTAAAGTTGAGTAGGGTAAGATGGTTGGTGGCATCTGCAGTGGTGGACACTTTATTTCTGTAATTCTTGAACTTACCAACCACATGATAATATAATTGGTCATTTTTTCAGATATCATTTGAGAACTGTTATTTCGATTTATAAATATAATTTTTTTCTACCATCACTATTTTTACCCTCTCTCTATATTTATCTACATCTTTGCCTTTTAGGCTACTTTCACACTAGGGTTTTGGCTTTCCGTTTGTGAGATCCGTCATGGACTCTCACAAGCGGTCCAAGACGTATCAGTTTTGCCCTAATGCATTCTGAATGGAAAAGGATCCACTCAGAATGCATCAGTTTGCCTCCGACCAGTCTCAATTCCGCTCTGGAGGCGGACACCGCTGCCTGCAGTGTTTTGCTGTCCGCTTGACGAAACTGAGCCAAACGGATCCATTCTGGCACACAATGTAAGTCAATGGGGACGGATCTGTTTTCTCTGACACAATCTGCCACAATAGAAAACGGATCCGTCTCCTATTGACTTTCAATGGAGTTCATGACGGATCCGTCTTTGCTATGTTACAGATAATACAAACGGATCCGTTCTTGACGGATGCATGCGGTTGTATTATTGTAACTGATCAGTTTTTGCAGATCCATGACGGATCCGCCCAAAAGGCGAGTGTGAAAGTAGCCTTATCCTGTTTCTCTTTATTTACATTATTTTTCATTCTTATTTTCATTCCTTTATGTTTTCTTTTGCGCTTTCTTATAATAATCTCATTATTTGTTTCTTCCTTTCTCACTTTCTACCATTTCCTCTCATCAGTTTTTCTCTTCAAATCTTGCTTTTCATTGCCTGTCAGTTTGATGTATCTTTTATTTTCTATTTCTCTCTTTTGCAATGTTACCCTGTTTTTCTATTTCCTTTCCTTAGTGTTTTAACTCTCTATTCTATCTATTTTACTGCTGTGTCCTTTCCCTTCTCTCTTCATTTAATCCTTCATCACGTTTTTTTTCTCTATTAGCTATTCTCTTTTACAGCAATGTTCATTTCTCTTTATTTCGGTGTATTTGTTTTATTTTATTATACATGTATTTGTGTGGTTGCTACGGAGAGAACAAGATTTTGCATTATATGAATGTAGGAGTGCACAGTAAGCGAATATTCATATGCTGGGGATTTGTTTCAGAAATGTTTACAATTGTCCTATGTATCTAAATGGACCTTACCATGTGCTTTACACCAGGGGCGTAACTAGAAGTGCCTGGGCCCCACAGCAAATTTTTGTATGGGCCCCCCCAGCTCCCCGCCCAATTTTTTATATACTATTTTTACCCCACCTGTCCTTTTTATTTTTGATAAAAATCTTTTTTATTTATATGCAAATTACCTTCCTAACGTGCCCAAAGGTCTGTCCCTTCGGCCGTTTGTGCCCAGCTGCGCGGTGTCCTGGCAGCAGCCTCAAGTAATGTAATTGTGCATGCGCCAGAAAGCGGAGAAAGCTGGCGCATGCGTGATTACACTACTTGAGGCTGCTGCCAGGACACCGCATGGGCCCGGACGTGAGTAACATCAGCGTATGCGCGAGACTACGGCGCACTTAGAAAAAAAAAGACGAGGACAGCAGTGAATAATTAACAGCGAGGCGGTGGTGGGCTTGGCGATAATGGGCGCGGCTGGGCACAAACAGCCGGAGGGACAACCTCTTGGGCACGTTAGGAAGGTAATTTGCATATAAATAAAAAAGGTTAAACTTGACTGACACACTGTCGGGCGCCGGGCCCCTTGTCAGCCCGGGCCCAAAGCAACCGCTTCCCCTGCTTCCCCGGTAGTTACGCCACTGCTTTACACCAATTAACCCCATTCAGAGGTATGGAAATTATTTGCATAAATCTGTCAGGTGTAAATATAAAACAAAGAGATACATGTGTTCTTTAAAGGGAAAGTCCAGTTGCTTTTTATTTTTCTAAATCTAACCTACAGACATTGGCACCTGTGGATAAATTCATAATCACCTGGTCCCCACAGCTCAGTTTTGGGTCCCAGGCTGTCCTCACTGGATTTTTGGTCCCTGGCAACTGCTGCAACACATTATCACTGAAGCCAATCTTTGGCCTCAGCAGTGACGTTGCCCCAAGTAACATGTCACTGCTGTCTGAGGAAGATGACAGATGGGAACTGGAAGTCAAAAAATGAGTTGAGGGGACCAAGTGAGTATAGAATTCTCTTCTACAGGTTCCAGGGACCAAGTGAGTATGGATTTCTCTTCTACAGGTTCCAGGGACCAAGTGAGTATGGATTTCTCTTCTACAGGTTCCAATGTCTGGGGGTTAGATTAAAAACAGGAACTGGACATCCCCTTGAAGCTTGTTACTATCAGCAATAAGTATGTGGTGTTGTATCTTTGGGTGTCTTGTAGTGTTCCATACAAACAATAACAGTAGACTAATTCACGTCTTATAGTATTACTAATCTTGAAGTACTGTATACTGGCAGAAGAAATGATGAGGTCATAAAATTCCCAACAGATTTAAATTAACTTCTCTTTTTTGAACATGTTTTGAGTCTCTAAAGTTTCCAGGTAAGATTTGTCAGTTAAAAGTGGAAATGCTGTATGTTAAAGGGATTTTACAGGTTTTTTTTGTAAATAAAGCGTTATCACTATATAATAAAAAGTTATACACCCCCGGAGTATACTTTCTATTGCAATTCCTCACTATTTAAGGCTACATGCTTGCTGTGAGTGAATCAGAATACTGATGCCCTGCTTTCAGCTGAAAAGCAGGCTGAAATAAAGACCTTTGAAAAGAATTACATTTTTATTTTGCATGGCTATATTCTGATACTCACAACTTTTTTATATTTCCATCTACAGGGCTACCTGAGGACTCGTTGGGCTTGTGTGGTGTGAGCTATAGGCTTATGTGAGAGCTTTTGCGGGCAACTTGTAGTTTTTAATTGTACTGTACCATTTGTAGTACTTGTGACTTTCTGACTCCATTATGGCATTCATTGTACGTAATACATTCTTTTTCAGACAAGGGAATACCAGTTATGTTAACTTTTTTGTTTATTTTATATATGTAAACTTGGGAAAAGGGGGTGATTTGAATTTTTTATTCTTTAGTTTTTAAAATATATATTTTTAAAACTTTAAACTTTTAACCTTCCTATTATGCCTTGCCACAGGCTTTACAAGGTCCCAGTTTGTCATAGCAACTGATTTGTACCCTCCAATTTTTACTGTGGGGGTGGCGATCAGCAGGGCTGGTGCAAGGATTTTTGCCACCCTAGGCAAAAGCTAATTTTGCCGCCCCTTGACTCCGCCCATTGACCACACCCCTTTCCCGCCCCTTTTCCCGCCCCTTTTTCAGCCACCTATTGCATGCAACATTTAACTATGGTCGTGTACCCTGTGCCAGTCTATGGTCATGTACCCTGTGCCAGTCTGACTATGGTCGCATACCCTGTGCCAGTCTGACTATGGTCATGTATATATAATATCCAGCCATTTTCTGCCACCTAGTACCATCCCAGTGATGCCAATCACTCTGCGCTGTTCAGCAGGTTGGCACACCAAACACGAGCAGTGCCACCTATTCACTGCCAGGCGCCATTCAGCCACTGTCTGAAATCCTGTGCCACCAGGACAACATAAAACAGTATGCTGCCTTGTGCCCTCTGCCAGTCTGGCACTGTCCTGCGCCCTGTACCATTCATAGCCCTTTAGACAGTCTGTGCCATCTATTAGGCTCCATGTGCCACTGCTGGGCACCCTGTGCCAGTCAGAATCTATGGCCCCTAGTCAAGCAGCAGGTGTGCCCTGACCCCTGTACACAAGTGTGTGCCACCCTGCTGCCAGTCACTGTCCTGCAGCCTCTGACACCCTAGTGCAGGTTGTCAGAGTGCGGTTGCCAGGGGTGCTCACCAGGTTCTGAAAGAAAGCCTAAATGAGATTTAAATACACCAGGGTCTCGTAGCTGTGTGTCAGCTGCGTGCCGCTCTCTCTGCCTGAAGTGAACAAACTCATGCTCGCACTCATCGGAGCGCATCCGGCCGGCAAGTACAGGAACAGAAGGAGATGATGTCAGGTGGATGACAAGTGCGGGGCGCAGGCGGCGGCCGGCGCCCCCAGGCAGAGTGCGCTCTACGCGGTTGCCTACTCTGCTTATGGGTGGCGCCGGCCCTGGCGATCAGAGAGCCTCTTTTCTCTGACTAACCTCTCAGATGGCGAGGTTGCTATTGACTTTTGCATTTGAAGGGCCAAATAACTGGCATTGCAGTTATCGCCAATCCCAGTCATTGCCTGCAGGTTTTAGCTGTACTACACAGCTGGTCGCCATCACTTCTAAGGCTACTTTCACACTTGCATTTACATTTTCCAGTAATCAGATCCGGCAGAGGATCTCAATACTGGAGAAAAACGCTTCCATTTTATTCCCATTCATTGGCAATGGGGACAAAATGGAACTGAACAGAGCAGAATGCTCCAAAATGCCCTCCATTCTGTTTGGTTGCGTTCCCATACCAGAGAGCAAACTTCAGCATGCTGTGGTTTTGTTTCCGTCATGGGATGAGGAGCAAAACGGATCCGGCATGAGCCACAATGCAAGCCAATGGGGATGGATCAGTTTTCTCAGACACAATAGAAAACGGACGAAGAGAAAAACCGTCACTCCAATAAATTGCTAACTGATTATTTTATTGATCACTCATAAATGCAGTGGCGCGAGTTTCGGCACGTACATGTGCCTTTGTCAAACAGTGAGTGAGCAGCTGATTACTCACTGTTTGACAAAGGCACATGTATGCATTTATGAGTGACCAATAAAAGAATCACTTAGCAATTTATTGGAGTGCCGGTTTTTCTCTTCGTTGGTCTACCTAGGATGACACCCGCTGACCGAGCACCCACATCGTGATGCAGTGCCGGCCGACTTCTTTGAACAATAGAAAACTGATCCGTCCCCCATTGACTTTCAATGGTGTTCATGACGGATCCATTATTGCTATGTTAAAGATAATATAACCGGATCCGTTCATAACGGATGCAGATGGTTGTATTATCAGTAATGTGCATTAATTTGGAAGGTTTGTATACATAGGGGTCGCACCAAATGAGATGCACCCACTGATTAGCATGCCATTGTGTAAGGTATACTAGAACAAAGACAACGAAGATCAGAGGAGGATAGGATAGTGATATTAGAGGGATACAAATACTGGGTCTCTGACCCTATGAGTCCCTATATCTACTGTTGCCATTTGCTGCTGCCATACGCAGGACACCACACCACTTGCTGCTATACGCAGGACGCCAGATGATTATCTACTACTGCTCCATACTGTGGAACTACTGGACAGCTAAGTAGACATTGTTATTGCCTGACCAATACAATGTACACATTTTAAAAGTATTGATCTTGATTCTTTAGCACTTTAACGCTATCCTGCAATATGGTCCCCTGAGGATTTGGCGGAGGCCAATGAAATGCGTCGGGACATTTGTTTTGTGTGGACCATGTGTTCCCTCTTCTTTCTCTTTTTCTGAGCTATTATGACAAAGCTGGGCAGTTTTTGAAGAGGGACACTGAGGGACACTGAGAAAGAGGGGAATTAGTAGATAGATATAGGGACTCATAGGGTCAGAGACCCAGTATTTGTGTCCCTCTAATATCACTATCCTATCCTCCTCTGTTCTTGGTTGTCTTTGTTCTAGTATACCTTACACTATGGCATGCTAATCAGTGGCTGCATCTCATTTGGTGCGACCCCTATGTATACAAACCTTCCAAATTAATGCAGATGGGCCTATTTTTTAATGAATCATTTATTAAATGTTAAGTTTTAATTGTGGTTACCTACTTTATGTAAATTTTTGATTTCAATACAGTCACCAATGAGAATATAAGGCTTTGACTATAGCAACTTAGTTGTGTGTTTTTTTATTATCAGTAATGGAAGCGTTTTTGCTGATCCCTGCCCGATCAGGCAAAAAAAGCAAGTGTGAAAGTAGCCTAAAGCAGGCTGAGCTTTTGAGCCTGATTCATACATCGCCCAAGCACCACTAATGTATGCCAGACTATAAAACGCACCCGAGTATAAGACGCAGGACAGATTTAGACAACAGAAGATTTGAAAAAAATATTTTCTACTTATTAAACCATTAATTTATTTTAGTTGGAAATGTTATCTCCTTCCCTGCAGCTTGAGGACCGTGTTTCTAACATTCCTCTCTGTGATCACTCACCCTCCCCTCCTGCGTGCACTGAATAGATTGTTGACGCGCAGGGAAAGAGAGAAGTATGCAGGAGCACTTATTGCTCACTGGACGGGCAAAGTACTGTATGAGCAGCTGTTGGATCATTAAGGAAGAAGTCAGGGAAGTCTGGCTTTGGTGGACCACCCTGACTGTAGTCTATAATATGTAGGCACTTTTTATCACTATTTTTCTTGCTAAAAAGTGTGTCTTAGGGTGCATTCACATGACCGTATGTATTTTGAGGTCCGCAAAACATGGATCTGCCAAAAATATGGATGACATCTGTGTGACGTCCGTGTTGCATCTTTTTTTTGGGGGGATCCATTGTAACAATGCCTATCCTTGTCTGCAATATGGACAAGAATAAGACATATTCTATATTGCGGGGCTACGAAACAAACGTACGGATGTGGACAGCACATGGTATGCTGCCCGCATTTTTTTGCAAACCTATTGAAATGAATGGGTCCGCATCCTGTCCACAAAAATTGGATCGGAACTATGGTTCTGTGAATACACTCTTATAATCCAAAAAAATATGGTATTTATGTGGTGCAATTGGGAAGAGAATAAGGACACAGCCAATTCTCATTTTTGTAATTTTTTATCCCTGCCTTCCAAGAGCCACAATTTCTTTTTTAGTTTTCCATTCACAAAGCCATATGATTTTTGCAGAACAAGTTGTGCTTTCTTA
Organism: Bufo bufo; assembly: GCF_905171765.1. Taxonomy (NCBI): domain Eukaryota; kingdom Metazoa; phylum Chordata; class Amphibia; order Anura; family Bufonidae; genus Bufo; species Bufo bufo. The sequence goes on along the minus strand of NC_053390.1, from coordinate 645,023,017 downwards.
CAAAACCATTTAATATTCCATAAAAAAATGTAATGCCAACATTGATTTATCTTATATATTTACAGCATTTACGCTCTAGTGTTGGAGGAAAACCCCACACCGAACATAGGAGGAAAAGGAGAAAGGAAATAAGGCCTGAAAACTAAGGAAGGAAGATGGACACCTCCTAGTGAAAACCCTAATCAAAGCCCTGACTGACTAATCGTATGAACAGACCCCAGAGCTAGGTGAGTTCATACACAGGGATACCTAAAGTCCTATCTAACCCTAAAGGACCCTGGTACTAATGACAGGAAAGAGACAACCTGTTCCTCCAAAAGGAAGGATGAACGGGAGTCTCCCTAAGACCTAATAAAAAACAACAAGGAAATGCAACACACAGAAAAGCCAAAATACAAAGGGAAAGGTAACACTTAACTTCCAAGAAGCTATGGCAGCACCAGGAACTTAGCCGAGCTAACACCAGCTATCCACAGGTCCAACTGAAGCTATAAACCGCACAGCATTGTGGGAGAAACAACTATAAATAGGGTAAGTTAAATGACCACAATAGCAACACCTAAAGGTTAAGGGTGTGGCCGGTACCTGAAACAACACAGAAGCTTATTGATCCTCAAGGGAAACATGTCAAATCATACCACGTGTTGCCAGTCTCAAAGATCTCCTGCCGCTCACTGTCGCAGGGACGTCTATATGTCTCGGTACGTCCGTGACACCTTATTATGACTTGTCTCAATGTTCATGTGGAACATTAAGCGTGAATTCCCTTATATGACCCATATAGTTCCTTACAATAAAATATATCTCATTGTAAACATTATTGATATAAAGAAGTTTCGTGTAAATGCTCTCCAGTGTTTAAATGACAACTTTTTTCACAATCTGTAAGATAGGACGCTGATTGGATTGCTTATTAGGGTTCTTCTTGTCCACCAGGATGCTATACTAGAAAACTGTGGTTCTACATTAAAGATCTAGGGGGACATTTACTAAGATTTAGACACCAGTCTTAGTCCATGTCCGCTGCCGCTTGATGTGTCTACATAACTTAGGAACAGGGAGGAGTTTGCAGATTTGGCCGCAAATGCCCTTAGCCACAAAATCTGCAACAAAAGTACGCCAAAAAGTGGCATACTTCCCATAATAAATGACCCCCTCTAATACCTTTAATACATCTAGCTGTTCATTCCCAGTTTGCATAGCTCAAACACTGCACTGGACTCAGCGTTAATCTTTAAAGGCTTTGGTCACATCAGACAGCATGGTCCTTGCATTTCTATGAAGTTTTTGTGACAACATATTAGCCCTATAGAAGTGGAATATGGCTGCTGTAGATTAAAGACAACCTATCACTTTTCCTGACATTTCTTTTTTAGTAACTACATACATTCCCCAATGCAATAATGATTCTGGAGCATCTCATTTTACACCTGTGTTGTGCTGTCCCTCTGTTAGTCCTACAATAAATGTATAAATAAATTGCCAATTGGGTGTTACCATTTTCTTTGTCAAAGGGGTGTGTCCCTGCACAGTCTTTCACTGCATGCATTGAATGAACAGTGTCAAACAGTGCAGGGACATACCCCCAACTGGTATTTATTTATAACATTTTAGTAGGAATAATAGACATAAGATTAGATGCTACCGAACAATTTTATGTGGAATACAATTTTGTACGAAAACAGACATTTCAGGAGTGGTGACAGGCCCTCTTTAACTACAGGAGGAAGAAAAGATCATGAGTAAGACAAGCTTAGAAAGAAGAACAAGGACATGTTGTAGCATTTATTCTTCATTACATCTTGCCATGTTGATGAGGTGCACAGCTAAGGCTAGATTCACACAAGTGTTGTGAACTCTGGCAGAGGATCAGACTGCGAGGGTTCACTGTATCTGACATAGCTGGACACTGCACCACCACTGGATCCCCATTGACTAGAATGGGATCAGATGGGGATCTGGATACTTTCTGGCATAAATGTTAGCTTTCAGCTAGACATAAATTACTGCATGCAGTACCTTTTGTTTGGTCAAATGCCAGCATTTATGTCGGAAACTGGCCAAATCCCAGTTTTATCCCATTTAAGTCAATGGGCATTCAGTTTATAACTGGCCATGCTGGATATGGTGAACTGTTCCTCTGCCGAACATACTGACGGAGTTCACAACACAATTGTGGATCTAGCCTAAGTTTACAATAATCATCCACTGTATGAATATTCTTTCTTATGTATCCTAATGGGGCACTCAGTGGGAGTCTGTATGGTTGTAGTCATGTGAGAGGTCGCTGGTGGTTGCCTGCATTGTGTAAGGTAAATATAGCTTAGGATAAAATGGTGTTGAGTGTCCATATAGAAGCACAGCTCCAAAAACGCTGCCAATTTTATGCAAAAGATGAAACGCATATTTTTTTTTACATTTATCACATATACAGGACTCACGGGTACAAATAAAGTCTTCATTGTTCTCTAGAGCTCTGTCAGAAAACATGTGAAAATGGTGACAATAAAAGTATTGAACTGACCTGAGGTAATACTGCCGAGTCTTCTTGCTGTTAGAATTAAACATGTCTCCTTATCAGGTGTGAATGGATGCACAAAATCTCTATCCATTTGCACCTGATGAAAAGTCATGTTTGGTCCCATATGCTGACATTTATTTTCCTACTCTTTTGGTATAATGTGTCATCTAATGACACTTTCCTTCTGTGATTTTATTATTATTATTATTACAATCAATACTTTTATGACACTTCCAATACTCCAGTCAAGTGTCTTCAGATTTAGCTGTCAACAGTTACTGAAGGTGAAATTACATCGCCAAGGAAGTCACGTGGTCCAGTTAGGCAAAGAAAGTAATATACCAATATCGACAATTATAAAATACATTTATTTTCAATCTGATATAGAAACCAGGTTGTAAGGCAATCTACTAATATCATGTAAGTAACAAATTCTCTAGGAAAATAAATAGGCTCACATCCGTACCATGCTAGGGCACACTGCATATTCTCCATGGAGTCCCAAATATACACTGCGTGCAGAATTATTAGGCAAATGAGTATTTTGACCACATCATCCTCTTTATGCATGTTGTCTTACTCCAAGCTGTATAGGCTCGAAAGCCTACTACCAATTAAGCATATTAGGTGATGTGCATCTCTGTAATGAGAAGGGGTGTGGTCTAATGACATCAACACCCTATATTAGGTGTGCATAATTATTAGGCAACTTCCTTTCCTTTGGCAAAATGGGTCAAAAGAAGGACTTGACAGGCTCAGAAAAGTCAAAAATAGTGAGATATCTTGCAGAGGGATGCAGCACTCTTAAAATTGCAAAGCTTCTGAAGCGTGATCGTCGAACAATCAAGCGTTTCATTCAAAATAGTCAACAGGGTCGCAAGAAGCGTGTGGAAAAACCAAGGCGCAAAATAACTGCCCATGAACTGAGAAAAGTCAAGCGTGCAGCTGCCAAGATGCCACTTGCCACCAGTTTGGCCATATTTCAGAGCTGCAACATCACTGGAGTGCCCAAAAGCACAAGGTGTGCAATACTCAGAGACATGGCCAAGGTAAGAAAGGCTGAAAGACGACCACCAAGACACACAAGCTGAAACGTCAAGACTGGGCCAAGAAATATCTCAAGACTGATTTTTCTAAGGTTTTATGGACTGATGAAATGAGAGTGAGTCTTGATGGGCCAGTGGCTGGATTGGTAAAGGGCAGAGAGCTCCAGTCCGACTCAGACGCCAGCAAGGTGGAGGTGCAGTACTGGTTTGGGCTGGTATCATCAAAGATGAGCTTGTGGGGCCTTTTCGGGTTGAGGATGGAGTCAAGCTCAACTCCCAGTCCTACTGCCAGTTTCTGGAAGACACCTTCTTCAAGCAGTGGTACAGGAAGAAGTCTGCATCCTTCAAGAAAAACATGATTTTCATGCAGGACAATGCTCTATCACACGCGTCCAAGTACTCCACAGCGTGACTGGCAAGAAAGGGTATAAAAGAAGAAAATCTAATGACATGGCCTCCTTGTTCACCTGATCTGAACACCATTGAGAACCTGTGGTCCATCATCAAATGTGAGATTTACAAGGAGGGAAAACAGTACACCTCTCTGAACAGTGTCTGGGAGGCTGTGGTTGCTGCTGCACGCAATGTTGATGGTGAACAGATCAAAACACTGACAGAATCCATGGATGGCAGACTTTTGAGTGTCCTTGCAAAGAAAGGTGGCTATATTGGTCACTGATTTGTTTTTGTTTTGTTTTTGAATGTCAGAAATGTATATTTGTGAATGTTGAGATGTTATATTGGTTTCACTGGTAAAAATAAGTAATTGAAATGGGTATATATTTGTTTTTTGTTAAGTTGCCTAATAATTATGCACAGTAATAGTCACCTGCACACACAGATATCCCCCTAAAATAGCTAAAACTAAAAACAAACTAAAAACTACTTCCAAAAATATTCAGCTTTGATATTAATGAGTTTTTTGGGTTCATTGAGAACATGGTTGTTGTTCAATAATAAAATTAATCCTCAAAAATACAACTTGCCTAATAATTCTGCACTCCCTGTAATGGAAAGCTACATGCTACATCTATGACTATACGTACAATAGTACTGCCGATGAATTTGTGAAAAGGAAACTATGCACTATGTATTGAATCATAAGTTTAGATTTTTTGTGTGGAATAAATCAATAATGCATGTGAATACGTGCAACTCTATCCAATATCTTATTTGGGGAAAGTAGCATCTTCCTTACCTTCTATCATTATTTAGTTTCCCTTCCCCTGCCTGTGATCTACTGCATGCAATTATTCATAATCCTTCTCAGTCCCCAAAAATGTGTCTACTATAAAACATTAAATGGTAGATTTGGGGAGAGGGTAGGAGGGGGATGCAGCTGCAGCTTCTCAATCATTGTTTAAAACAGCATGAGGGAGTGAGGGGAGGGGTAGAAGCCCGAGGGGGATATTTGATTTGCTGAAAGCATGATAAACCTGCATATTCAGCACACAGGGACACAAAAATATGCATTTTATAAAATGTATCAGAGGGAATATAATTGTAAAATAATCAGGTTACATGCTTCATTCCACACTGGTCATTTTGTAACAATAGGTACACTTTATGACAATATTAAACTTCCGGCAACTCTCACCAATGCTCTGTGTATACTCTTACTATGTACTTTCTTTAAAAACATATTTATTTATTTATTTTTTTTGTCAAAATATTAGAAAATACAGACGCTAATATCAGCACTGTGGGCTGCATTGTCTGCTACGTGTAAATGACCATTACTGTGGCTTTCCACTAATAGCTGGAGTTATCCAGTTATATTCTGCTTGAACAAGCACAAAACTGTTCTCTCTAAATTTCTTTAAATGCATCATTTCCCCGTTCTCTCTAAGTGTAATAACATTGTTGTCTGGTTCACTGAAGGAAACTTCGGTCCTCCTGTGGCAGTACTGGGCATGGATGCACCGCAGACCAGCAGCAAAGGCCATTCCAAGAACTACAGCGCAGCCTAATAGGATGCCTAGCTGGGTCATGGCAAGTTGCAGCCCTGTCCTTTTATTTTCTCTCTCTTTAGTTGGGCCACCAAACTCCTGGATAGACTTGGTTACCCATGAGGGAGTACCAATCTCTGTGTTTCTTTCTAGAGGTGGAGATTCTGGCTGATATAAGAAGTTAGCAGAAAGCTCTTTGGTGGTCTTGAGCACTTTATATTGTGTGGAAGGATGAGAAGAAGGGAGAATCTGCGAATCCTGGAAGCTGAACTTCATAGGTTCTTTCATAATTTCTTGGGTTTGTGAAAGCTGAGTAGTATGTTGAGCAAAGGAGGCAGGAGGAGATGTTGGTCTTGGTAAGGTCAATTTTAGTTCTTGAGAAACCAGCTGGAAATAAGGTTTGAAATTTTTTCAGATTCTTTTCTTGCAATATCGTTGAAACATAGTGATAAGAACAACTGAGATATAGATAAACTAAAAAATGCTTGTGTAATTATTCATTTGCCCTATCTAGAATATATTGACATGTTTTATTGGGGCTTCGAAAGGCAAAAATGTAGACTGGTTACTTCTCTTGATGTCCCAGAGCTGCTATTGCTACTCCTTGAAGAAGTCCAGCTGGTGTAGGATTTCTTCTAGGAAATGTACCCTAGGAAAATGTATGCAAATTATCTCTGCTCCAGAAAGAAGAAAGCTGCCTTCTTAGTTTAACCTATAGGTAGCTACTCAATAAGCCAACGTCTGACCCATTCAAGACTCTTAATGACACATTTAAAACTTAAATGAGTTTTAAATTGAATTATATTGGCTACCTATAGGTGGTATTATAGAGGCAGTTTTCTTCTTTCTGGAGAAGAACTAATTTGTGTGCTAACTGCTGACTGCTCTCCGTTGACTAGGCGGTCAGCAAGCCACACAAACATTTTATAACATTGTGCAGAGATTACAACGACACGCTAATCATGCAGTTGTGGTAGTGGGGAGCTTGCTGTTAGTAACAGCAGGGCTCCCCATGGAGAAGTAACTGTCCCTGCCTTCCTGATAACTGCATACACACAGCTTAATGTGTATGCCGTGCACTGTGTATACAACTTCCTGCTCCGCTCTCAGCGGTCGTGTGACTGCCAGAGGCAGGGTAACTGTGTGAACTGCTGGGTCTTATCAGACCCAGATTAGCTCTGCAGAGACAGCCCTGAACAATCTGGGGGCTGTATTTCCTCTATTACTGGGGCTACTATGTCATCCCCAGTTACAGGAGTGCCCTCCTAAGATGTTGTATTTGTAAAAGTGTAGTGTAGTGTGAAGTGTAAAAAAATAATAATATAAGTATAAAAAAAAAGGCAAAATTAAAAAGCTACTGCACGCCACACTGCAGCTTCTAGTCCCACTCCCAGGGACCCATACATTCCTTATATCAAAATGACATTTACAGAAAGGTAATACAATTTTTTTAAATTTTGTTACATGTTGTGCTATTAAAAAAAAAAAAGGACATAAAAATAAGGGCCCATATATCACCTAAAAAAACCGCACATTTACTACATTACCGAATGGGCAAAAAAGTTATGGCTTTCAAAGACACATGTACTAGAACATCATAAAATGCGCCTGGTCAGGACCGGGTAAATGGCCCAGTCTTTAATGGGGTTTTGCCATCTCAGACAATGGGGGCATATCGCAAGGATATGCCCCCATTGTCTGATAAGTGCGGGTCCCACCTCTGGGACCTGCACCTACAATGAGAACGGAGTGGGGAAATGAACAGAGGGTGCACTGCGCATGCGCAGCCACCCTCCATTCATTTCTATGGGGCCGCCGAAAATAGCTGAGCGCCAGCTCGGCTATTTCCGTCTGCCCCATAGAAATTAATGGGAGCAGGGGCCGGCGTGCGCGGTGCACTCCCATTCACTTCTATGGGAGCAGCGATTGGCGGTGGACGGACTCCGGGAAATCCAGGGTTCTCCAGCCACAGCTCTCCGCTCTATTCTCGTTGTAAGGATAAGTCAGCCAGCACTCGCTTGATGCACGCCACGCGGGACAGGACCAATTCCACGTGCAATAAAGTGAAGAATCCCAGCAGAAGTGACTTGAATGCTCATAAGGAATTTATTACAAAGTAATAATATGTCCCATATTCTAGAATATTCTAGAATATGGGACATATTATTACTTTGTAATAAATTCCTTATGAGCATTCAAGTCACGTCTGCTGGTATTCTTCACTATATACTATTCTCGTTGTAGGTGCGGGTTCGAGAGGTGGGACCCGCACCTATCAGACAATAGGGCATATCCTAGTGATATGCCCCCATTGTATGTGATGGGAATACCCCTTTAGGTCTTTCGAGCCAGAAACATGTAAATGATGTGTTAAGAATTCTAGAATGAAAAGTGTTGCCTTGGCTTATATAAATCTTTTATTTCTTACCCCTTTGTCCTCTGTGGCAGGCTGCAGCCAAGGCTTAGCCTGTATATTACCTCCCTATCCTCTCTTCATACATTGGACCGAACATGTGACCTTCCCACCTGCCCACTTCATCCATTACCTTTGGTATTATTTTGTTTAGGGCCACATTTGTTATAATAGGCCAGATAACAACTTTATATTATGTTTGTATCTTTATTTGTTTTACTGTTGAGAAATACTTGGACAAGCCCTTTAATTTTATATTTATTTATGAAGTCTGGGAATGATAACAACTCTTGGTCAGCAACTCCCCTAGCTGACATACATCATGTACAGTACAAGAGGAAATATAAGATAGAGTTTACTAGTTTTCATCAGAGTCTGCTCAACTTTATGTTCTAAGGGATATAATTTGAAGACATTATTTTACTTGAATTACTTTAAAGCTTCTACAAAATGCAACAGATATCTAGACTTTTTTGAGGATATCTGTCTATCTAGCAATATCAGACAAGATGAGATGTGATGGTGGACAAAGGGAGGTCGCTAAGCAAGGCACATTAGTTAAACTGTTTACAATGAATGAATGTGGTCAAAACCTGAATAGGGATGTTTTTTTTTTAATTGGGGCATCTAAATTCCCAAGGCACAGCCATACAACTTTCAGATCTTTAAGTCACTATTATTATTATTATTACTATTGACTATTTAATAGTAACATGTAGGGATGAGCGAACCCGAACTGTATAGTTCGGGTTCGTACCGAATTTTGGGGTGTCCGTGACACGGACCCGAACATTTTCGTAAAAGTCCGTGTTCGGGTTCGGTGTTCGGCGCTTTCTTGGCACTTTTTGAAAGGCTGCAAAGCAGCCAATCAACAAGCGTCATACTACTTGCCCCAAGAGGCCATCACAGCCTTGCCTACTATTGGCATGGCTGTGATTGGCCAGTGCAGCATGTGACCCAGCCTCTATATAAGCTTGGGTCACGTAGCGCTGCACGTCACTCTGCTGATTCAAGCATAGGGAGAGGTTGCTGCTGCGACGTTAGGGCGAGATTAGGCAGATTAACTCCTCCAAAAGACTTCATTCTGTGATCGATCTGCAGCTGTGGATCATTGAAGTGCTAATATCGACTTGCTCACTTTTTTGAGGCTGCCCAGAGCGTTTTTAGATCACTTTTTTCTGGGGTGATCGGCGGCCATTTTGTGGCTTGTGGTGCGCCAGCACAAGCTATCACCAAGTGTATTTAACCATCAATAGTGTGGTTATTTTTTGCTATATCCTACATCAGCTGCAGGCTGAGCCTGTGTCACTGAAGTGCATTTAACCATCAACAGTCTGGTTATTTTTTGGCCATATACTACATCAGCTGCAGGCTGAGCCTGTGTCACCGAAGTGCATTTAACCATCAACAGTCTGGTTATTTTTTGGCCATATACTACATCAGCTGCAGGCTGAGCCTGTGTCACCGAAGTGACTTTAACCATCAACAGTCTGGTTATTTTTTGGCCATATACTACATCAGCTGCAGGCTGAGCCTGTGTCACCGAAGTGCATTTAACCATCAACAGTCTGGTTATTTTTTGGCCATATACTACATCTGGTGCAGGCTGAGCCTGTGTCACCCAAGTGCATTTAACCATCAATAGTGTGGTTATTTTTTGGCCATATACTACATCAGGGGCAAGTTGAGCATGTCACTCAGCGCCTAAAAAATAGACCTGACATTTCTATTCAACCAAATTTGCACTGTTTTAGCTGGTCAAGTTATTTGTAGTGACCGTAAAAGCACACTTTTTGTTCTGGGTTGAAAAACTATTCCCAAATTTGCCATTCTCAAAATAACTAGTTTCTGCTATATGAGGCCTACTTGAAATCTATCCCAAAAAGGATATCTTACATTCAAGGTGCTGAGTGTCATTCAGAAAAACTTAACACACACGCTACCGTGCAGATACAAGTCTAATTTTGTGATTAAACCTATACCTGTCACACAGCGCAAAAAAAAACAGGCCTCACATTTCTATTCAACCAAATCTGTACTGTTTTAGCTGGTCAAGTTATTTGTAGTGACCGTAAAAGCACACTTTTTGTTGTTGGTTGAAAAACTATTCCCAAATTTGCCATTCTCAAAATAACTAGTTTCTGCTATATGAGGCCTACTTGAAATCTATCCCAAAAAGGATATCTTACATTCAAGGTGCTGAGTGTCATTCAGAAAAACTTAACACACACGCTACCGTGCAGATACAAGTCTAATTTTGTGATTAAACCTATACCTGTCACACAGCGCAAAAAAAAACAGGCCTCACATTTCTATTCAACCAAATCTGTACTGTTTTAGCTGGTCAAGTTATTTGTAGTGACCGTAAAAGCACACTTTTTGTTGTTGGTTGAAAAACTATTCCCAAATTTGCCATTCTCAAAATAACTAGTTTCTGCTATATGAGGCCTACTTGAAATCTATCCCAAAAAGGATATCTTACATTGAAGGTGCTAAGTGTCATTCAGAAAAACTTAACACACACGCTACCGTGCAGATACAAGTCTAATTTTGTGATTAAACCTATACCTGTCACACAGCGCAAAAAAAAACAGGCCTCACATTTCTATTCAACCAAATCTGTACTGTTTTAGCTGGTCAAGTTATTTGTAGTGATTGTAAAAGCACACTTTTTGTTCTGGGTTGAAAAACTATTCCCAAATTTGCCATTCTCAAAATAACTAGTTTCTGCTATATGAGGACTACTTGAAATCTATCCCAAAAAGGATATCTTACATTCAAGGTGCTGATAGTGTCATTCAGAAAAACTTAACACACATGCTACCGTGCAGATACAAGTCTAATTCTGTGATTAAACCTATACCTGTCACACAGCGCAAAAAAAACCAGGCCTCACATTTCTATTCAACCAAATCTGTACTGTTTTAGCTGGTCAAGTTATTTGTAGTGACCGTAAAAGCACACTTTTTGTTCTGGGTTGAAAAACTATTCCCAAATTTGCCATTCTCAAAATAACTAGTTTCTGCTATATGAGGACTACTTGAAATCTATCCCAAAAAGGATATCTTACATTCAAGGTGCTGATAGTGTCATTCAGAAAAACTTAACACACATGCTACCGTGCAGATACAAGTCTAATTCTGTGATTAAACCTATACCTGTCACACAGCGCAAAAAAAACCAGGCCTCACATTTCTATTCAACCAAATCTGTACTGTTTTAGCTGGTCAAGTTATTTGTAGTGACCGTAAAAGCACACTTTTTGTTCTGGGTTGAAAAACTATTCCCAAATTTGCCATTCTCAAAATAACTAGTTTCTGCTATATGAGGCCTACTTGAAATCTATCCCAAAAAGGATATCTTACATTGAAGGTGCTGAGTGTCATTCAGAAAAACTTAACACACACGCTACCGTGCAGATACAAGTCTAATTTTGTGATTAAACCTATACCTGTCACACAGCGCAAAAAAAAAACAGGCCTCACATTTCTATTCAACCAAATCTGTACTGTTTTAGCTGGTCAAGTTATTTGTAGTGATTGTAAAAGCACACTTTTTGTTCTGGGTTGAAAAACTATTCCCAAATTTGCCATTCTCAAAATAACTAGTTTCTGCAATATGAGGACTACTTGAAATCTATCCCAAAAAGGATATCTTACATTCAAGGTGCTGATAGTGTCATTCAGAAAAACCTAACACACACGCTACCGTGCAGATACAAGTCTAATTTTGTGATTAAACCTATACCTGTCACACAGCGCAAAAAAAAAACAGGCCTCACATTTCTATTCAACCAAATCTGTACTGTTTTAGCTGGTCAAGTTATTTGTAGTGATTGTAAAAGCACACTTTTTGTTCTGGGTTGAAAAACTATTCCCAAATTTGCCATTCTCAAAATTGTGGTGAACGGGAACAATGAGGAAAACATCTAATAAGGGACGCGGACGTGGACATGGTCGTGGTGGTGTTAGTGGACCCTCTGGTGCTGGGAGAGGACGTGGCCGTTCTGCCACAGCCACACGTCCTAGTGAACCAACTACCTCAGGTCCCAGTAGCCAGCAGAATTTACAGCGATATTTGGTGGGGCACAATGCCGTTCTAAGGATGGTAAGGCCTGAGCAGGTACAGGCATTAGTCAATTGGGTGGCCGACAGTGGATCCAGCACGTTCACATTATCTCCCACCCAGTCTTCTGCAGAAAGCGCACAGATGGCGCATGAAAACCAAGCCTATCGGTCTGTCACATCACCCCCATGCATATCAGGGAAACTGTCTGAGCCTCAAGTTATGCAGCAGTCTCTTATGCTGTTTGAAGACTCTGCTGCCAGGGTTTCCCAAGGGCATCCACCTAGCCCTTCCCCAGGGGTGGAAGAGATAGAATGCACTAACGCACAACCACTTATTTTTCCTGATTATGAGGACATGAGAATACCACCTCAGCACGTCTCTGATGATGACGAAACACAGGTGCCAACTACTGCGTCTTTCTGCAGTGTGCAGACTGAACAGGAGGTCAGGGGTCAAGACCGGGTGGAAGACGATGCAGGGGACGATGAGGTCCTAGACCCCACATGGAATGAAGGTCATGCCACTGACTTTCAGAGTTCGGAGGAAGAGGCAGTGGTGAGACCGAGCCAACAGCGTAGCAAAAGAGGGAGCAGTGGGCAAAATCAGAACACCCGCCGCCAAGAGACTCCGCCTGCTACTGACCGCCACCATCTGGGACTGAGCACCCCAAAGGCAGCTTCAAGGAGTTCCCTGGCATGGCACTTCTTCAAACAATGTGCTGACGACAAGACCCGAGTGGTTTGCACGCTGTGCCATCAGAGCCTGAAGCGAGGCATTAACGTTCTGAACCTTAGCACAACCTGCATGACCAGGCACCTGCATGCAAAGCATGAACTGCAGTGGAGTAAACACCTTAAAAACAAGGAACTCACTCAGGCTCCCCCTGCTACCTCTTCTGCTGCTGCCGCCGCCTCGGCCTCTTCTGCTGCTGCCGCCGCCTCGGCCTCTTCCTCCGCCTCTGGAGGAACGTTGGCACCTGCCGCCCAGAAAACATGGGATGTACCACCAACACCACCACCTGCGTCACCAAGCATCTCAACCATGTCACACGGCAGCGTTCAGCTCTCCATCTCACAAACATTTGAGAGAAAGCGTAAATTCCCACCTAGCCACCCTCGATCCCTGGCCCTGAATGCCAGCATTTCTAAACTACTGGCCTATGAAATGCTGTCATTTAGGCTGGTGGACACACACAGCTTCAAACAGCTCATGTCACTTGCTGTCCCACAGTATGTTGTTCCCAGCCGGCACTACTTCTCCAAGAGAGCCGTGCCTTCCCTGCACAACCAAGTGTCGGATAAAATCAAGTGTGCACTGCGCAACGCCATCTGTGGCAAGGTCCACCTAACCACAGATACGTGGACCAGTAAGCACGGCCAGGGACGCTATATCTCCCTAACTGCACACTGGGTAAATGTAGTGGCGGCTGGGCCCCAGGTGGAGAGCTGTTTGGCGCACGTCCTTCCGCCGCCAAGGATCGCAGGGCAACATTCTTTGCCTCCTGTCTCCTCCTCCTCCTACTCAGCTTCCTCCTCCTCTTCTTCCACCTGCTCATCCAGTCAGCCACACACCTTCACCACCAACTTCAGCACAGCCCGGGGTAAACGTCAGCAGGCCGTTTTGAAACTCATATGTTTGGGGGACATGAGTTGTGGCGGGGTATAGAACAACAGACCGACGAGTGGTTGCTGCCGGTGAGCCTCAAGCCCGGCCTGGTGGTGTGCGATAATGGGCAAAATCTCGTTGCAGCTCTGGGACTAGCCGGTTTGACGCACATCCCTTGCCTGGCGCATGTGCTGAATTTGGTGGTGCAGAAGTTCATTCGCAACTACCCCGACATGTCAGAGCTGCTGCATAAAGTGCGGGCCGTCTGTTCGCGCTTCCGGCGTTCACACTCTGCCGCTGCTCGCCTGTCTGCGCTACAGCGTAACTTCGGCCTTCCCGCTCACCGCCTCATATGCGACGTGCCCACCAGGTGGAACTCCACCTTGCATATGCTGGACAGACTGTGCGAGCAGCAGCAGGCCATAGTGGAGTTTCAGCTGCAGCACGCACGGGTCAGTCGCACTGCGGATCAGACCCACTTCACCACCAATGACTGGGCCTCCATGCAAGACCTGTGTGCCCTGTTGCGCTGTTTCGAGTACTCCACCAACATGGCCAGTGGCGATGACGCCGTTATCAGCGTTACAATACCACTTCTATGTCTCCTTGAGAAAACACTTAGGGCGATGATGGAAGAGGAGGTGGCCCAGGAGGAAGAGGAGGAAGAGGGGTCATTTTTAGCACTTTCAGGCCAGTCTCTTCGAAGTGACTCAGAGGGAGGTTTTTTGCAACACCAGAGGCCAGGTACAAATATGGCCAGACAGGGCCCACTACTGGAGGACGAGGATGAGGAGGAGGTAGAGGAGGATGAGGATGAAGAATGTTCACAGCGGGGTGGCACCCAAAGCAGCTCGGGCCCATCACTGGTGCGTGGCTGGGGGGGAAACACAGGACGATGACGATACGCCTCCCACAGAGGACAGCTTGTCCTTACCTCTGGGCAGCCTGGCACACATGAGCGACTACATGCTGCAGTGCCTGCGCAACGACAGCAGAGTTGCCCACATTTTAACGTGTGCGGACTACTGGGTTGCCACCCTGCTGGATCCCCGGTACAAAGACAATGTGCCCACCTTACTTCCTACACTGGAGCGTGATAGGAAGATGCGCGAGTACAAGCGCACGTTGGTAGACGCGCTACTGAGAGCATTCCCAAATGTCACAGGGGAACCAGTGGAAGCCCAAGGCGAAGGCAGAGGAGGAGCAAGAGGTCGCCAACGCAGCTGTGTCACGGCCAGCTCCTCTGAGGGCAGGGTTAGCATGGCAGAGATGTGGAAAAGTTTTGTCACCACGCCACAGCTAACTGCACCACCACCTGATACGGAACGTGTTAGCAGGAGGCAACATTTCACTAACATGGTGGAACAGTACCTGTGCACACCCCTCCACGTACTGACTGATGGTTCGGCCCCATTCAACTTCTGGGTCTCCAAATTGTCCACGTGGCCAGAGCTAGCCTTTTATGCCTTGGAGGTGCTGTCTGAACGTGTATTCAGCACGGCAGGGGGCGTCATTACAGACAAACGCAGCCGCCTGTCTACAGCCAATGTGGACAAGCTGACGTTCATAAAAATGAACCAGGCATGGATCCCACAGGACCTGTCCATCCCTTGTGCAGATTAGATATTAACTACCTCCCCTTAACAATATATTATTCTACTCCAGGGCACTTCCTCATTCACTATTTTTATTTTCATTTTACCATTATATTGCGGGGCAACCCAAAGTTGAATGAACCTCTCCTCTGCCTGGGTGCCGGGGCCTAAATGTGTGACAGTGGCCTGTTCCAGTGGTGGGTGACGTGAAGCCTGATTCTCTGCTATGACATGAAGACAGATTCTGTGCTGACATAAGGCCAGATTCTCTGTTACGGGACCTCTCTCCTCTGCCTGGGTGCCTGGGCCTAAATATGTGACAGTGGCCTGTTCCAGTGGTGGGTGACGTGAAGCCTGATTCTCTGCTATGACATGAAGACAGATTCTGTGCTGACATAAGGCCAGATTCTCTGTTACGGGACCTCTCTCCTCTGCCTGGGTGCCGGGGCCTAAATGTGTGACAGTGGCCTGTTCCAGTGGGTGGGTGACGTGAAGCCTGATTCTCTGCTATGACATGAAGACTGATTCTGCGCTGACATAAGGCCAGATTCTCTGTTACGGGACCTCTCTCCTCTGTCTGGGTGCCGGGGCCTAAATATGTGACAGTGGCCTGTTCCAGTGGTGGGTGACGTGAAGCCTGATTCTCTGCTATGACATGAAGACAGATTCTGTGCTGACATAAGGCCAGAATCTCTGTTACGGGACCTCTCTCCTCTGTCTGGGTGCCTGGGCCTAAATATGTGACAGTGGCCTGTTCCAGTGGGTGGGTGACGTGAAGCCTGATTCTCTGCTATGACATGAAGACTGATTCTGCGCTGACATAAGGCCAGATTCTCTGTTACGGGACCTCTCTCCTCTGTCTGGGTGCCGGGGGCCTAAATATGTGACAGTGGCCTGTTCCAGTGGTGGGTGACGTGAAGCCTGATTCTCTGCTATGACATGAAGACAGATTCTGTGCTGACATAAGGCCAGATTCTCTGTTACGGGACCTCTCTCCTCTGTCTGGGTGCCGGGGCCTAAATATGTGACAGTGGCCTGTTCCAGTGGTGGGTGACGTGAAGCCTGATTCTCTGCTATGACATGAAGACTGATTCTGCGCTGACATGAAGCCAGATTCTCTGCTATGGCATGAAGAGACTGATTCTCTGCTGACGTGAAGCCAGATTCTCTGCTATGGGACCTCTGTCCAATTGATATTGGTTAATTTATTTATTTATTTTTTTAATTTTAATTCATTTCCCTATCCACATTTGTTTGCAGGGGATTTACCTACATGTTGCTGCCTTTTGCAGCCCTCTAGCTCTTTCCTGGGCTTTTTTTACAGCCTTTTTAGTGCCCAAAAGTTCGGGTCCCCATTGACTTCAATGGGGTTCGGGTTCGGGACGAGGTTCGGGACGAAGTTCGGATCGGGTTCGGATCCCGAACGCGAACATTTCCGGGAAGTTCGGCAGAACTTCTCGAACCCGAACATCCAGGTGTTCGCTCAACTCTAGTAACATGTTTTTTTATTATTTTCCACAGCTATGAATTTGAGAACAAAACTGAATAAGGGGTTATTTTTATACTGTATTGAAAAAACAGTGCGGCATATGCTTCATTTACATGCGTGCCTGTAGGCAACTTAATGGGGTTGTCCGGGTTCAGAGCTGAACCTGGACATACCTCCGTTTTCACCCCGGCAGCCCCGCTGACTTAAGCATCGGAGCAGTTCATGCTCCGATGCTCTCCTTTGGTCTGCACTAAATCGCACAGGGCAAAGGCGTTTTTTGGAGATCCGGTAACGTACCGGGGCTCCCCATGGAAGCCCAGTGATGTCACCGGCACTGATGGGTGGGATTTAGCACTGCCCTAGCCAGTAAAACGGCTAGGGCAGCGCTAAAGCCTACCCATCTGAGCCGGTGACGTCACCGAACACACTGCTGGGCGCAAGTTTCCGCCCGGCATTGTGTTATTGAAAACAAAAGAGACCTTGCCCTGCCCGATTTAGCGCAGGGCAAGGGAGCGCATTGGAGCATGAGATGCTCCGATGCTAGCCTCAGGGGGGCTGCCTGGATGTAAATAAGGGTATGTCCGTGTTCAGCTCTGAACCCGGACAACCCCTTTAAGTAATTGTATGGCATACATTTGCATATGTCAGGTGTTAACATTTGGCACACACCAAATTTAAAGCAATAAAAATAGGTGAATAGAGCTGAATACTGGGAATAATTTAAGACAGTACAACAGTATTATTGACCAATTTTGGAACAGGTATTCACTAAATGACATTCTCTATTCTAAAGATAATGGGGGAGATAGCAACCAATTAGATTCCACCTTTCATTTTTCACAGCTGAAAGGTGGAAAATGAAAGGTGGAATCTGATTGGTTGCTATGGGCAACTAAGCCAGTTGTACTTTACACCAGTTTGATAAATCGCCCCCTAATGATTTTGTGGTTAGTTACTGTATTTTTCACCCCATAAGACGCATTTTCCCCCCTTAAAATGGGTGGAGTCTTATGGGGTGAATACAGAGCAAAAAAATATAAAATGTTTATAGCATTGCTTGTGCACGGTACATCGCAGGCTGAGCTGCATAGAAACAGAAGCGAGCGATGTACCAGACATCCGTGTTACCTGAAGAGGGAGAGCCCGGCGGCCGCAGCACGTGCTTGTTGATAGGGACGGCCCCTGGGTGGTAGCGTCAGGTGGTGTGGCTGCTGCAGGGTGATAGAGAATGGCTGGCCCCATCTGGTGGCGGTTAATAGGGACCTCTAAGTCTTCACACGTGCCTGCTCCTGTGTAGGTGCCCTAGAAGCTGATGAGTAGCATGGGGGCTGATAGGAGGCATGGGGGCTGACGACAGGAAACATGGGGGCTGAGCTGAGGTCTTAATTTAGGGTCTTATTTAGATTGGGGTTTTTATCTGAGGTCTAATTTACGGTCATTCACATTGGGGTCTGAGCTGAGGTCTTATTGGGGTCTTATTAACATTGGAGGTGTGATTGGGGCTGTCAGCTGAGTTCTAATTAACATTGGGGGCCTGAATGGTGGTCTGACCTGAGGTCTAATGAAAAATATTTTTTTCTTATTGTCCTCCTCTAAAACCTAGATGCGTCTTATGGGCCGGTGCGTCTTATAGGGCGAAAAATACGGTACCTTGCTTTCTTCTCCACATGTGCTACAAGGAGTTGTAAGCCTTATATAAAGTGAGTTTTGAGTCCTATGGCAAAAAATATAAAATAAGACATGTATCACTATTGGCTGCAGAATGAAAAACTTTACAATCAAAATCAAAGCTAAATATCCATGGTCCTATATCACAGCAGTTTTCCCTGAACCACTTTCTCACATCATAATGTAAAGAATAATTCCTCCCAAGTTTCTTTTGTCACATATTACAAGTTTTGGAGTGGCAGATGTACTGTATATACAGTTGTGAGCAGGGTGTACATAGAAATCACTGGGTCCCATAGCAAGAATCTAAATTGGGTCCCCATGCCTCTTAATAGCCTCTCTCTTTACCCATTCCTGGCTAGTATATTCAGCAGTGTACTGATATGTGAGGTATAAGGTATAAACTACAGCTCGTACCTCACATATCAGTTAACTGCTGTATATACTATATATCTTAACACACTGCATCTATTATACCCCGTACCTCAAATGTCAGTACACTGCTGTATATATAATATATATGTACACGCTGCATCTATTATGCCTAGTACCTTACATATCAGTACACTGCTGGATATACTATATCTCTGTATATACTGCATCTATTGTACCTTGTACCTCACATATCAGTACACTGCTGGATATATTATATATTTATTGTACCTTGTACCTCACATATCAGTACACTGCTGTATATATTATATATTTATTGTACCTTGTACCTCACATATCAGTACACTGCTGTATATACTATATATCTGTACACACTGCATCTATTGTACCTTGTACCTCACATATCAGTACTCTGTTGTATATACTATATATCTGTGCACACGGCATCTCTTATGCCTAGTACCTCACATGTTAGTGTACTGCTGTATATACTATATATCAACACACTGCATCTATTATACCTTGTAACTCACATATCAGTATACTGCTGGATATACTATATACCTGTACACACTGCATCTATCATACCTCGTACCTCATATGTCAGTATACTGCTGTATATACTATGTATCTGAACACACTGCATCCATTATGCCTCGTACCCCACATGTTGGTACACTACTGTATATACCATATATCTTAACACTCTGCATCTATAATACCTTGTACCTCACATATCAGTTCACTGCTGGGTATTCTACATACCTGTGTCCACTGCATCTATTATACTGTATAATAGATCCAGTGTGTGTCTATATATATATATATATATATATATATATATACAGTCATGTGAAAAAATTAGGACACCCTTTGAAAGCATGTGGTTTTTTGTAACATTTTTAATAAATGGTTATTTCATCTCCGTTTCAACAATACAGAGAGATTAAAGTAATCCGACTAAACAAAGAAAACTGTAGAAAAGTCTTTTCAAGATCTTCTGTAAATGTCATTCTACAAAAATGCCTATTCTAACTGAGGAAAAAGATAGGACACCCTTGCCCCTAATAGCGAGTGTTACCTCCTTTGGCTGAAATAACTGCAGTGAGACGGTTCTTGTAGCCATCTACCAGTCTTCGACATCGGTCTGAGGAAATTTTACCCCACTCCTCAATGCAGAACTTTTTCAGCTGTGAGATGTTTGAGGGGTTTCTTGCACGTACAGCCCTTTTCAAGTCACCCCACAGCATCTCAATGGGATTCAAATCTGGACTTTGACTTGGCCATTCCAGGACTCTCCATTTCTTCTTTTTCAGCCAATCTTTGGTTGATTTACTAGTATGTTTTGGGTCATTGTCATGTTGCATGGTCAAGTTCCGCTTCAGCTTTAATTTTCTAACTGATGGTCTCACATGTTCTTCAAGCACCTTCTGATACACAGTAGAATTCATCGTGGATTCTATGATGGTGAGCTGACCAGGTCCTGCTGCAGCAAAGCAGCCCCAAACCATGACACTTCCACCTCCATGCTTCACAGTTGGTATGAGGTTCTTTTCTTGGAATGCTGTGTTTGGTTTACGCCAAACATGTCCTCTGCTGTTGTGTCCAAATAATTCAATTTTGGACTCATCTGTCCAAAGAACATTATTCCAGAAGTCCTGGTCTTTGTCAACTTTATCTCTGGCAAATGTCAGTCTGGCCTCGATGTTTCTCTTGGAAAGCAAAGGTTTCCTCCTTGCACACCTCCCATGCAAGTTAAACTTGTACAGTCTCTTTCTGATTGTAGAGGCATGTACTTCTACATCAACAGTAGCCAGAGCCTGCTGTAGTTCTCGAGATGACACTTTAGGGTTTTTGGAGACCTCTTTTAGCATCTTGCGGTCTGCTCTTGGGGTGAACTTGCTGGGGCGACCAGTCCTGGGCATGTTGGCAGTTGTTTTGAAAGCCCTCCACTTGTAGACTATCTTCCGGACAGTGGAATGGCTGATTTCAAAATCTTTTGAGATCTTTTTAAATCCCTTCCCAGACTCATAGGCTGCTACAATCTTTTTTCTGAAGTCCTCTGACAGCTCTTTTGCTCTCACCATGGTGCTCACTCTCACTTCAACAGTCAGGAGCACACCAAACTAAATGTCTGAGGTTTAAATAGGGCAAGCCTCATTCAACATGCAGAGTAACGATCTACTAATTATGTGCACCTGGTGTGATATACCTGTGTGAGATCTGAGCCAATTTAAGAGGGAATACATGTGAGGGTGTCCTATCTTTTTCCTCAGTTAGAATAGGCATTTTTGTAGAATGACATTTACAGAAGATCTTGAAAAGACTTTTCTTCAGTTTTCTTTGTTTAGTTGGATTACTTTAATCTCTCTGTATTGTTGAAACGGAGATGAAATAACCATTTATTAAAAATGTTACAAAAAACCACATGCTTTCAAAGGGTGTCCTAATTTTTTCACATGACTGTATATACACAGTATATACACACACACACACACATTTTTATATATATATATATATATATATATATATATATATATATATAAGGGAGAGAGAGAGAGGAGCAGTGTACAAATGTTAGAAGGTATAATGGATGCAGTGTGTACAGATATATGTGGTCAGTTATATGTTATGGTTATTATGTGAGGTACATAAGGTAATAGTGGTTGTAACTGTCTGAGGTATTATATATGAGTGAGATATGAGTAAAATAGAAATGGGGGCAAATAAAGAGAAAGGAGGAGGACCTCCTCTTACCACTCCATTCTAGCTACAGCAGAGAGCTCATCCTGCAGTCCTTCTCCATGCTATTGGGGGTTGAAGGACATGTGATGATGCTCTGCTGTGCACTTTTTTTTTTACTAAAAACACAGGACCTGTGATGATGATGTCCTCACAGGTCCTGGCAGATGCTCCTATCTAACCTGGGAACTACACCATGTTCTGGGCAGTTCCTTTACTAGATGTACAGGACCTGTGATACTGAAGATGATGTCATCACAGGTCCTGGCAAATGCTCCTATCTAACCTGGGAACTGCACTATTCTTTGTGCAGTTACTTTATTAGATGTACAGGACCTGTGATGACATAATCACAGGTCTTTTAGCTTTCTCCACTGATAATAGGGACACTATACTGGAGCTAAACAGTGAAAAGTGTAATTAGCGGGTAGGGTCTGTGGTTCACTGTGGGCCCCTTTTCACCACAGGCCCCATAGCAGCTGAGTGGTTTTCCTCTATTGGAGGTACACCAGTGGTTGTGAGTAGGGATGAGCGAAAAACCTTGTTACCGAACTCGGGTTCGGTTCCAAGGTACCACTTGGAACCGAACCCGAGTACGGTACCATGTTTTTTTACAGTAGAAATTAATTTCAGTAGAAATTAATTTCCTAAGTTATTACACGAAGTCTCGCAAGACTTCGTAAAGTAATAACTTCGGCTCATCGGAGCCAATAAATTCTGATACTGTATGGAGCGTCCGCTCCGTACACTATTATAACGAAGTTATATGCGAATCGACTTCGGATGAAGCATCCGAAGTTGATTCGCTCATCCCTAGTTGTAAGCAGTCCCCAAAACACCACATATACCCTCTACAAAAGGAAGAACAAATTGTAAAACATAGGATGCTGATAACAAATGATAACCTATCAATACAATATGATTTCATGTTCATAGCTGTGAATACAAAAATAAATTGCAAGAATTTCTTAGGGTATGTGCACATGGCGATGTTGTGTCGTGGTTGTGAACCAGCTGCGCTGTGGTCGAGTGCCACAGGGCCATTTGGCCCGCAGCAGGCTCTAGTTAAACCAGTGAAGACCACACTGTTTAGTTAGTCCTTAATGGACACAGGGCACCTTCAATACCGTGAGGCCATTATCAATGTACACTGACTAAACAGTGTGGCCTTCATTAGTTTAATTAGAGCCTGCAGTGGCCAGTACGGCAGCGCAGCACTTGAACGGCCACTCGTTAAAACTGTGTAAGTAGATTAATTTAGATGTAACATATAAGTTTAATGGTGTGTAGCTGCACTCAAATATCCTGCTTGATGTAATAATTGAATATCCGGATGTGCATGGATACATTTACAAAAGAAAAATCACAGCAAATAATGCACACAATAGATGCAAGCATTATATATGGACTAAGCCCTCACTCTGATATGATGAAATCTGAGACTTTCAGCCAATATATTTTGATCAAAACACATCTGTGCAGGGTCTGCTTTCCTTATTGTAGATGTCCAATGGCATATGTAGGTTTAGAGTAGGACCTGCCTGACTGAGACCACCTTGGTGCTGGTAGGCGGGCACAGATGTGTTTCGATCCAAATATATTGGCTGTCACCATGTTTAGTCCTATTCAGCTAACCAATAAATGTATTACTTACATTGTACTGTGCAGACATGGCTCAGCTGCATTCATATAAAAATGGTGAAAAGATTTTTAAATGCATGTATATTAGGCCTATTTCACATTTGGAAACAAGGAGCAGCCTGACGGAGATGTCTGGATGTTAATGGGGCCGGACGGAATTTCGCCAGCACCCAGCAGTTATGGATCCGGCAGATTGTCCCAGCCAGAACAGCCTGCAAGAGATGTCTAACGCAGATGTGAAACAAGCCTTAGAAATTTGTATAAGTAAAAGTGAAATTTGGGTCATATTATTTTAGTACTGTATATCACTAAATAGGCATTCCTAATATTTGATTTACTATACCTGCTGTTTATGCTGTGAGTTGATGTTAGGTTCAGATTCTGGGATTTGATGTTCGTGACAGTTTGATGTAACATGACAGTTTGGGCTGTTGATCCATGATACTGGAGAGACAGTTCTGCTTCTACATGACCATGAACACTGCTAATTCTTCTGGTGACATACTGCAGAGGGGTTTTCATAATAGATGTGACATTAGGAAAAACATGCTTCATTTCCTCTGTAACAGAGTTGACCAGAATTTCTGGCGGCTTGGTTCTGGCAGTGCTAGCTAAAGTTGTCTTGTGTATACCAGCTGAAGTAATGGAATGCTTGGGGTCTGTTAAAAGAGCAGAAAAATATTACAAATTCAAAATAATTCTCTGGCTCAGTTGCAGATATCAAGAAATTAATTCATTCAGCTTAAGTAATGTAACACTATGATGAATAAAGTGGAATTGTTGACATTTAAAACTTGACTATGCTATCTGTCCCTCAAATATAGTAATTGTGTGCAGCCTTAAGCTCAACCATTTGTTCTCCAGACATCCCTCAGCCATAAGTTTCTGATTCATGTCCCTTGTCTGGCTCTATGAGGCCAATATCAGCCTCCCAGTGACAGAAAGTCCTCAAGTCTATGTCTATGTGCAGCACTTCTCATCCATGTGTGCATCTGTGAGTTCTCTGTAACAACTAATCCATCCAGGACTTTAAAGAGGTTATCCAAGTTAAAAAAAAATAACTGGTAAAACGCATGGCACAATATTAAAATTCTGAAAATTACAGTCATTGTTCCGAATTTCTCTGTTCCAGCACCCCCAATCCAAACCTCCATGCTGGGAAATATTCCTTTTTAGTTTATTTTAATACAATCTTAATTTAAAAAAAATTTACTTCACCAATCTCTTTTAAGACTACAAAGCTCCACCTCAGCAACAAACTGTTGCTTTAGCCACCAAACGTTTTAGATGATTAACACGTCCGTAGTTCTGGGACCGCAATTGCGGAATGGGTGCGGACCCATTCATTTCAATGGGGCAGCAAAAGATGCGAACATCACATTGTGTGCTGTACGCATCCGTAGCCCCGCAAAAAAAGATAGAGCATGTCCTATTCTTGTCCGTGGAAAGAATAGGCATTTCTATCATAGGGCCGGCCATGTGCTGCAAAACATTTACAGACGTGTGAATGGACCCTAAACCTGACCAGGATACTTTCTCAAGGCTTTGGTGTGGTCTGTTGACCTGGAATTGTGGGACCTTCACTGTGTTGTATCACGTATAGTTTGGACTGATGCTGGCCTCTGGTTTTGCTTGGTAACTTATCTATGTGAGAAAAAATATACCAACTATATGTCTGTATAATTGTAATTATAGCTAATAGTTAATACTCAAAGTATATGCCAATGAAAGATACCATATATCAAATGCATATGTTTATATATTTAAAGGCTATGGACACATGTGGGGGTATTTGTATTTAAGCATTGTACTTATTTGGGTCTAAAAAGCATTTTCCCAATTGGTCTTTATTAGAGATGAGCACATCGATTCTACCGACCTTCCAGGTAGCGGCACACATGCAGTCGCTGCACCTGAAGACGAACGAGCAATTCTATGTCTGCACCGCCACTCTGAGCAGCAGTGCAGGCAATAGATTGACAGGAACGGGCTAGATGTGGCAGGTGGGTGCTTCTTCACCAGTGGGAGCAGCCCCTCACAGGTGAAGAGCTCCTGCTGCTAATGAGACTAATTGATTCGTTAGAATCAATTCCATCATTTCTAGTCTTTATTAATAATTTTCAACTGTTTCTCTTCTACAGCTTTCAAGTTTCACTGAATCTGCAGACTGCTCTATTGCACAGAAGTCCATCAGAGAGCTGCTCAATCTGTAGTCCTTATCTCTGCTTTCCTAACAGATCACAGACACTCAGTTAAGGTGCATTTACATGTGCCAAGTGAGCAGGTAATTATCTGGAAGAAATACTTCCTTCCTGATAACTGGCTGCTTGTCAGTGGAGGTGAAGAGCTATATTCACATGCAGCAATCTCCTCTACTATATGAGATTGAGCCATGGCTACTGCTATAGCTCGTCCTCATACAAATTCTACAGCCAGTAGAGTGCTGTTTACACAGCATCATCTGCGGCCCAGAAATAATGGAAGTGTACCCATGAAAGATCATTTCATCCTATGATCGAGATTTTTTCTCGTTTATCAGGTGATCAGCAGCACCTTTACACAGGCCCATTATCAGGAATGTAAATCCAGCTAAATTGTGCTAATGTCAGCTGAACCTAACTAGCCTATTTGTACTTTTATCT
This sequence comes from Bufo bufo, assembly GCF_905171765.1. Classification (NCBI taxonomy): domain Eukaryota; kingdom Metazoa; phylum Chordata; class Amphibia; order Anura; family Bufonidae; genus Bufo; species Bufo bufo. The sequence continues at coordinate 644,997,245 of NC_053390.1, read as the reverse complement.
ATGCCCCCGTTACTCCAGAAATATAACTTTTATAATATGTAAATTAGCCTCTAGGAGACGGGGGGGGGGGGGGGGGGGCATTGCTCCTGCTCCTAGAGCCTCCGTTCTCCCACCTCTGTCACCTCCCTCCAAGTCTTGATTGACAGGGCCAGGCAGCGTTCGCATCCTCCTGCAGGCCCTAAGTGCATGGTAAGGGTACTTTCACACTAGCATTGTTTGATCCGTAAAAAAACGTGTGAAAACGGATTACATTTGAATCCTGATCAGGATTCTGATCACAATGAAAAAATGAAAATAGGAAAAAACGGATCCACCATTTATGGACTTTTTTTTCACATTTTTCGGGTTTAACATGCAAAAGCCGGACCTGGTTTGACAGAACACACGGCGCCGGAGTGAGTAAAGAGCTACAGATTAAGCTGTCAGAGCAGCCCTGAAGGATTTCAGTGAAAGGCAGAAAGAACAGTCTGCAGAGTCACTGAAGGCTACAGAACACAAACTACTAAACAATATTTTATAAAGAAAAAATGGAAAAATGCTTTTTAACCCAAAATAAGTACAATGCAGATATTTAAAAAATGTCTCCAAGGGGTGTCCATAGTCTGCAATTTCCATGTGTGTTCTCCAACTTGGGCAAGTCCAATCACATGCTGGAAGCTGCAAACTGTCCTGGTGTGGTAGAACTCTATCTTAGGCTGCTTTCACATCTGCATTCTCCTTTCCATTCTTCTCCTCCATTATAGCAACAGAAAGGACGGATTCGGCACATAACTGAGCCAAACGGAGCCTACGGATCCCATAGAGTATAATCCTATGAAGGGAAACCTAACAGACCACATTATAGTCTATGTCAGGGGTAGGCAATCTCCGGCACCCCAGCTGTTGTGAAACTACAACTCCCAGCATGCATACTTACTTGGCTCTTCTCTGAACTCCTATGGAAATGTATAAAGCATGCTGGGAATTTGTAGTTTCACAGCAGCTGGAGTGCCGGAGGTTGCTGATCCCTGGTCTATGGGGTCCGAAGGCTCTGTTCGGCTCAGTTATGGGCCGAATCCGGAGAACTTTTCAGATGTGAAAGCAGCCTTACATAATACATGGCTTCTAGCCGCTTCAATATTAAACAGTACAACATGTGATAATACATGAACTTATTGCAGAAGACATCTCCATGTTGGATACTTTAAGTTCTTGCTTCGCTGATGTCCAATTTTGCACATTACTAGAGATGACAATGGATTCAATTCGTGCCCAATAAACAAAGTATGACTGAACTATCGATACACTATAAGAAAAGGAAAAAAGTAATTATTCATTTTGCCAAATCAGAAGCACCCACCATTCACTTTACGGTAACTTGTGTTTTGTTTTTGTATTTGCCTTAGCCTAGTGCACCTTGGTAAAATGGTACACTTCTACTCAAACCTTCAATACAGACATCTTACATTGTGTAATATTTTATATTAAAGTGAGAAAGAAAGAGTATATGACTAGAATTACAATACACAAAGGAGCCACTCCATCTCCTGAGACAGACCATGAAGTGGAAGGTGAACTTTCAGGACAAGAAATCCATGAAAAATAACAGAAATAGTGTGGACCACATACTAAAATGGGTGATTTCCTACTAAAAGGTCCAAGGTGTCTCTCACCCTTGATTCCAGTGTGCAATTAAAAGGGAGTGAAGTAGTCTGTCAAAAACATTATTTTTTTTAATTTTATTTGCCCAAAGAATAGTGTCTGTGTTCAGTTAACCTATTCCAAGCAAGTGGGCCTGTAGCTGGATGCCCTAACGGCTCATAAGTAAGGTGTATTCTGTGCTAGTAGTCTACCACGTGGTTAAAACACATACAGCAAAACCACATAGGTTTTCCTGCACATTAGGACCCATCAGTGATAGGACAATGGATTAACCAAATAGTGTAACAAGGATCAACATAAGAAGCCAGGACACCAGAATGCAGGAGTGATAGTCAGACAGAGCAAAATATGTATATTGAACAGTTAGAATTAGAGATCAGTGATGGCCAGTTCGCATTGTTTGCCCGCGAACACATGCGAGCTGCCATCTTTTCTCACAAGTCCGGCCCTTACCTGTGCCTGTGCGCAAGCCGGTCTGAAAACAAGTGCGGTCAGCGGGAGCAGGCAGTTCCGAGAACAGCCACCGGGGGCCTTCATCGGGCTGTTCTCGGAACTGCCTGCTCCCGGTGACCGCATTTGTTTTCAGACCGGCTCGCGGCACAGGCACAGGTAAGGGCTTACCTGTGCCTCGCCGGACTTGTGAGAAAAGATGGCAGCTCGCATGTGTTCGCGGGCGAACAATGCGAACTGGCCATCACTGTTAGAGATACCAAGGATATCAAGGATGAAGGAAATAGCACTAGCTGTATTTTAATTAGCCACTACCAATGATGCTAGTGGGAGGTTCTGGTACCAGTTTAATATTTTGCATCCAAAAGGAGTGAACGTGAGAGCGTAAATGCTTATTCCCATTTCAAACTTTTCTGGCTAAGATTAGAATAACCCTCATAAGCATCGGCCAGAGGTAGCCAGACTTAGGCTCCATTCACACGTCCGCAATTCTGTTCCGCATTTTGCGGAACGGAATTGCGGACCCATTCATTTCTATGGGCCGCACGATGCACTGCCCGGATCCGGAAATGCGGATCCGCACTTCCGGATCCACAATTCCGTTTCCGAAAAAAATAGAACATGTCCTATTCTTGTCCGCAATTACGGATAAAAATTAGCCTTTTTTTATTATAGTGCCGGCGATGTGCGGTCCGCAAAATGCGGAACGCACATTGCCGATGTCCGTGTTTTGCGGATCCGCAAAACACATGCGGACGTGTGAATGGAGCCTTATGGAAACAGTCAAGTGCTCTGTGCAAAACTCCATAGTACATGGATACAGCATAGCTCGCTGTGCTGCACTGTTTGCATAGCTCTCATTCACTTCTTAGGGAGTTACAAATACAGTATATCAAAGCCCATTCAACTATTTCCATTATTCTACCCACCTCAGGCCAAGGCTTATAAAGGTTATTCTTATCTCAGCCACGAAAGGCTTAGATGGGAATAACCATTTAATGGGATTGTGCAGTGCTATGATACTGATGACCTATCCTCAGGATAGATCATCAATATCAGATCGGTGGGGGTCCGACTACCTGCACCCCTGCCAATCAGCTGTTTGAAGGGATAGAGGCGCTCATGCAAGTGCTGCTTCTTCTTCAAAATTACCTGTGCATCATCTCCTTTGCAGCAGCACAGTGTAATTACAATTACTTGTCCCATTCACTTGAATGGTAAGAGCAGTTGTAATTACATTGTGCCACATATAGAAACAGTGCTCGCACGAGTATCACTATCCGTTTAAATAGCTGATTGGTGGGGGTGCTGGGAGACCCTCACCCAGGGGCGGACACAGGCAGCAAAGGGCCCCTGTGCAAAGGATGTACCTGGGCCCCTCCCCCCCAACCACACATACAAATATAAACATATATGTGCAAATAAAAAACATCTTGTGAATATGTTTACAATATGTATATATATTCTTTTCATACTAGGTCACACCTCTAACTCTGCCCAAAGCATAACTATACACACCCAGTCCCCTTAATGCCCTCACATAGTACATAGTAGTTATGTGCCCCCTCACAGTAGCAATGGTCAGATATGTGCCCCCTTCACAGGTAGTTAAAAAAATATACTCACCTAGTTCCTCATGATCACAGTTCAGCCGCTGGCGCTCCACAGCAGTAGCAGGATGTAGTGGCACACATTGCTCTGCTGGTCTGTGTAGGAGGAGGAGCACAGTAGATTCCTGGCCACACCGCTCCTCATCATACACAGACCAGAAGTGTGATGTGTGACACTACATCCTGCTACTGCTGTGGAGCCAGGTCCATATTTAGATTTGATGCTGCCCTAGGCACTTTAGTGCCAGCTTTATCCCCCCAATGAAGTCCATAGCTGATGGTAAAATGCTCCCTAGGCCTTCAGCTATCCCTCAGGACTCCCTCATACACTCTTGGACTGACCTGTTACATGTGTGCTTGGCAGCTGAAGGCATCTGTGTTGGTCCCATGTTCTTATAATAAAATATCTTATGATGTTTTATTATATACAAATGGGGGGTAACCATCACACCTAGAGGCTCCTCTCTCTCTGTAACTGCTGCGCCCTCTGCACTTTGACATGGCCCGGTGGGATGACATTTTCACTGCCAGGCCCTGTCAAAGTAGACAGGGAGAGGCAGCTGCAGAGACAGCAGAGCCTCTAGGTGTAATGGTAACGCCCCAGTTGCTCCTAGAGGAACATTTGCATATATTCAAATATAATTTTTTTTTCTCAATAATGCAGGCATATATGAACATGGGCCCAACACAGACCGGCACTGATGGGTGGCTTTAGCGCTGCCCTAGCCATTTTACAGGCTAAAGCATGTCCATTAGTGCCAGTGACATCACCGGGCTCACTGCCAGGCGGAAGCCATCCCCAAATAGTATCCCTAGTGGTAATAAGGCTCCCTACATTGCCCTCAGTACTAATAAGGCCTCCCTATATGGCACCTCTTATAATCTTTAAGGCACTTCTATAGAGCCCTCAGTAGTAGTAATGCCCTCCACCACTGCCCACAGTATTTATAATGTTCCCTGCAGTGCACCCTGTAATTATAATACCTCCTGCCATACCCCCCGGAGTTATAATCATCTCTGCAGTGCCCCCATAAATTATAATGCCCGTCCTCTCCCTCCAGTCTTCTATACCATGCAGTCCCATGTAAATAACACCAGTCGGCTCCCACCAGTCTTTTATATGATACTGTCCCATGTAAATAACCTATCTTCCTTACAGTTTTCTATACCATGCAGTCCCATGTAAATAACACCAGTCCTCTCCCTTCAGTCCCATGTAAATAACTTCTCTTCCTTACAGTTCTTTATAACCTACAGTCCCACGTAAATAACTTAAATCCCCTCCTTCACCCCCCTCCAACACATAGTCCCATATAAATAACATCACTCCTTACCCTCCAGTCTTCTAAAATATCCAGTCCCATGTAAATAACATATCTTTCTTATAGTCTTCTATAACATACAGTCCTATGTAACTGACACCCATCCCCTCCCTGCAGCCCCTCTAACATACAGTCCCAGTTAAATAACATATTTCCCTCCCACTAAGCAGGGAGGAGGTATAATGGGGAGAACCACATCTCCCAGCATTTCTCTGACACTTACATTCATTCCATGGCATTACAGGTCTCCACTGCTAACCGCTGCCTCTTTCTGCACTGGTCACATGACGGTGACCTCATCACAGGTCCTACCTCCACTTCCACTGCTGAAAAGATCACATGACTACGATTTAATCAAAGGTCCTTCAGCTATGGAGTGTAGACACAAACCGGCAGCAGATTCGCAGTAAGCGCTAATCAGGCCACCCCCAAAACTCCGCCCACTTCCGACCTCCACACCAAGGTGCCCAGGTTACCCTGTTGGCAGAGGTAGGGAATGAAAAATATGATAAGATAAAAAAATAAATGCTTCTGTTGGCACTGGGGTGGGCCCCCTCCCTCCCTTGCTGGGCCCCTGTGCAGCTGAACCAGCTGCACAGGCGGTATGTCCGCCTCTGCCGTCACCGATCTGATATTGTTGACGTATGCTTAGGATAGGTCATCAATATCTTTGCACTGCACAATCCTTTTACTGTTGATTAATAGATGCCTAATAATAAACATTTTGTTGCACATTTTCTATTTTGTGCTTGTTGTTCTATTTTTTGTTTGAAACTGCTGTATGCACTGGTAATTTAAGGTTGAAAAAGACCCATAAGAGACCTTCTTGCACTCAGACCTAATTCTGTATTATTGATGTATGATGTACTTAGGTAAGAGCAGATGACATCATGTTAGTTTTCAAAGTAGCTGCTATCTAAATGATTTTGTTAATTCAAAAAAAGCAATACAAATGCCACATTAAAGGGGTTGTCCGGGTTCAGAGCTGAACCCGGACATACCTCCATTTTCACCCAGGCAGCCCCCCTGACTTGAGCATTGGAGCAGTTCATGCTCTGATACTCTCCTTTGCCCTGAACTAAATCGTGCAGGGCAAAGGCATTATTTTTAGATCAGGTGACGTACCGGGCTCTCCATGGGGCTGCTAGGAAGCCCAGTGACATTACCGGCACCGATGGGTGGGCTTTAGCGCTGCCCTAGCCAGTAACTAGGGCAGCGCTAAAGCACGCCCATCACAGCCGGTGAGGTCACTGAACACACTGACGGGCGGAAGCTTCCGCCCAGCAGTGTGTGATTGTAAACAAGAGAGCCCTTGCCCTGTGCGATCTAGCGCAGGGCAAAGGAGAGCATCGGAGAATGAACTGCTCCGATGCTCAAGTCGGGGGGCTGCCGGGGTGAAATTATGGGTATGTCCGGGTTCAGCTCTGAACCCGGACAACCCAAAGACTTTAAGTAATGTTGTCACTCAAAAAGTGGAACTTAATAGCCCTTACAAGAGACTCCATTGCATCAGTGTATCTGTGACAAGTATTCTTCTTTATCTCATGTGTGGTCCTCATAATCATATAGAATATATATGATATTAATAATATCACATACATTGGATGATGGGTGAAAGTGATCTTTTTGGGATTCAAATAAATTTTTCTCATTCAACGTGTTTCGGGGACACCAATTCCCCTTCTTCAGGAGCATTACTCCTGAAGAAGGGGAATTGGTGTCCCCGAAATGCGTTGAGTCACATATGTGTATTAAAGGTGATTGATCAGAAACACTGGATTCTTGCTGCCTTCCATCACTATGACTCTACATGCGATCCTGGCCGGGAGGTTCAAGTTACAGGTGTCATGTGCTTATCCTGATGACTACCCCCCAGTGAAGTGAGTGTTACTTGTGTGAAATTGTCCTGAGGGGCACTTCACGTTATTTTTATCATTACTAACTATACCATTTATATTATTATTTTTATATGGTTTTAGTCGTGTCTTTTCTCTATAGCTGTGTCTGTTCATAGTCTTCTATCCGGAGTACTTATCATCTGTACTTCACGCTATTGTCTTATGATACATTTTGTGTCATATAGTCGCCATCACTGCGAGTGGTGCTTTCTATTTAGTTTCTAATTGTGCTTTAGAACGGGGTTTGGTGCTCTCTTTCCCTTATTTCGTCCTTGGGGTCTATATTGAAAGTGATTAACCCTGTTCAATACTGTAGATATGTCACCCTGCACACTTATATACTATTCTGTTAAGTGTCTGTAACCACAAACACTTCGTGGAGCTGCCTCTCCCTCCCTTCTCTTTTTCCTTTTTGCACTATCCTAACCACCCCTGTCGGCACCCAGATTTTTTCATTCCTTTGTGATCCCTAAGGGTCTGAATTAACTTCCGCTTTTTTCTGTTCTATATTCAGAGCAAAGAAGGATCAGGGAAAACCATAGTCTGGGACAAGCCTAGGTAATGGCAGACAGCTTACAAACGATCCGATAAACAGTCCAAAGATCATGGCAGGCAGAATATAATCAGTCCAATAAGCACTCCAAAGGTACAGTAAGAGAAGGCAGCAAAGGGTCACATCTGGAAAACAGGCAAAGATTAGTATTGGGCAAACAGACAGAATTATGGCACAGGCACCCTCCCAAAGGGGAAGGTGCCTTATAAACCCATAGGAAATCTTCCATAGGCTGTGGTCAGATGAGGGCGTGTGTGTGTGCTGGCTCTTAAAGAGGCAGAGAGGAATGCATGTGCATGCCCTAGGAGAGAGGTTACAGTCAGGAAGTACAGGTTGATAAGGCCTAGCCATGCCTGCTGCGAAAGCTCAGGAGGATACCAGCATGGACCGCCAGAGGTGGTGCGGGACCTTGGTGAGTATCCTGACAGCCGTGCCTGCCAGATGCAGAAGGGCACTGTGAACACAAGGCATACCAGAAATATTGATGAACTGAAACACATTTACAGGGAGGAATGGTCTAAACTTCCTGCTCAATATCAGGAAACATTTGATGTAATTGCTTTTCTCTGTGCACTAGGAACTCCTAATATCCTGGGTATCCTGTATGATTATATAATTCTGAAGTTCAATCAACTAGATTACAAATGAGAAAAAGAAGATTACTGGTGCAATGAAGTCTCATTCGGGAGGCGGCATAAAGTTCCTCTTTGGTTGACTTAGCATGACTTACCTAATGTTGGGTGTCTCCTTATTGAGTGCATAAAAAATAATAATAAGACAGTAGTTTCTGCTCAGAGCGTCACAGCCAGGGAGAAAAAAAAACTCACGCCCATTGAGAAAAAGGGCAGTCTCCTCCTCCCTGTACCGATGCTATTCATTAGCATACAAGGCGGGGGGATTCAACAGGGGCACAGCGGGCGAACGGAGCGGCGCCTAGAAAAAATAGTAAGCGCTCTTAGATCCCTGCTCTATGCCCTACATAACCTGCTACTAATTTCATAATGTCTGGACACATGAAAGGTCCTCTTTAAGATGATTGTTGGCAATCATCTGGCAGTGTAACACTGCCGTGGAGTACCTGATGAACGAGCGAGCAAACGCTCATTCATTGGGCAATCAGGATCTTTTAACATGTTTTTTCTGTAGCAGATCATGCCATGTAATAGGCGCTCTGCTGCTGGCGAACAATGAAACAGTATAGGGACAAGCGATGCATTACAGATCGCTCATCCCTATACTGAGGAGGAGATCGCTGCATGTAATAGCAACAGTCTCCTCCTTTAGCGAGCAGGCGATTGACAGGAGGGAATGCTTCCCTCCCGGCAAGTGTCTGCTCTATCTGCCCATGTAATAAGTGTTTATGAACTCTTAGTAATTTAGAGATAAGGGTTATTAGATGACCGGCACAAATTGAAAGTGATAGTAGGATGCACACAGCTAGAAAAACAGAAAGGCACAATATTTTTAATAAAGACCAATTGAAAAAATATTTATAACCCTAAATGAGTAAAATGCAATTATAAAAAAAATTCTCCTGAAGATGTACATATCCTTTAAAGAACACAAAAGCAACATGACTGGATATGTCTTTTGCACACTCACAAGAATTTAATGTCTCCCACAGGCTGATCAGGTGACTTCCAGACAAAGGACAGATTTCTTTTCAAGGACTTGTCTGAATGGGTCACTGTGTCTCCATCTTCAAAGCAGCGCAGTAGTTTGGAGCCAGGTGGAATGAACACAAAAGACCCAGCAACTTGGTCATTCGATACTCTGCGAGCTTGAAGGAAAAAGCCCATGAAATCTCTTGTACTTCTCAAAGTAACTGCAGAGAAATAGCAAGGAATTAAATGCCTCAGTATTTCAACTCAAAATCCCCCAAGATTTCAGAAAACTATGATCCAGTGAACAGTATATTGGGGGTCAAAAACTTTCCCATGAAGATGTATTTTCCACATCTCATTTTCTGTATTACTGAGTATTTATCACAGTTTATTATATCAGATCTTCAGCCAAAACTTAAAATTAGATTTAAAATTTGGATCTTATCTTAATACTTATTTGGCTATATAACTTCTTGGACTGTTTACATCTTTGGCAGCAATATTTTTTTATTTACATATGACATAATGAAGATTAGTTTTGCTCCTTCAGACATAATGGGAAGCATTCCTATGCACATACATTTTCACAAACAACTTTTTTATGCAAAAAACACTGCAGCAAGACGTTACATGGTTACCAATAGGGAATGATCAAACACCCTACTGCATTGTTTCTAGAAGTGTTTTAAGACAGTTTCCTTTGGGTTTTTGGTCTCATCTTTTCACATCACAGAATGCTCTGGTTGTAGTGTTTTTTCATGCCTTTTCCTATAGACTTCTCTATAAAAAAAAGAAAAAGTCTAAAATAACCACAAGTAAAACACTGTCTGACTAGAAAAGGCACACCAAACAACGCATAAAAATGCTAGAACTTCATGCCATTTTTTACAAGCCAAAAAATGCCCCAAAAACTCCTAATATGGCAGCATCATTCTTTACAACTACAATGTGTGTTAGTGTATACATTTTTCTTAAAATGAAAGTCAATGGCAGACCTAGATGATTAAATAAGCAGACAGTTACACACATTTGCATCTTTTATGATAGTTTTTTTTTTAAATGTGTAACTCAGCTATATTGAACCACATTCATAGATAAATATAGGAATATGATTTGTAAGAAAACACACTCTTTGGGCAAATTATTAAATAGCTGATAATGGATGTATTTAAAGCCATGTCAGGCCATCATGATACCAGCCTGCTTTGTTATAATTCTCAGTTATTAACTACAGCTAAGATAATAATATTGAAGCTTAACTCCAATGATCCACTTAAAAACCTTATATAATATGCACACTGTATGTAAATTCAATTGAGAATCGAAAAATACATGGTCTATGCTCTTTATTAGATTTATAAGCTTGCAGTCTGAGCACTGCATTCAATTTACTATAGGGAAGAGTAGGAAATGTGAGGAGTCTGCAGCCCTTTGTTTTCTTCAGATAGAGATATGGCAAAAAAAAAAAAATATATATATATATTATTATGCTCCCCAAATATAAAATTATAAGCTGTATGTGTCAGTAGAGGGAAGCTGTCAGCTAATAAATCCTGTGATCCCAGCAGCATGGGCACTAGTACAAAGAACAACAGGTCTGCAGCAGAAACAGTGGAGCTTTCAAGAGAAAAGCTTTACAAAGGTATTAAAATTAAGCTCTAAAATCAATGTGAGGTCTTTTTTTATTTTTCACCAGAGATAGGCTTTTATACAATAGATATAAATTTCCCTCTACATTATATTAGATTAGTGATGATAATTTCACAATTTTTATCTTTTCCATATTTACTTTATATTGCCAGTTGACTTGAATTACGGAACCAAAATATCCTTAAACTCATGAAGCACACAGTCAAGGCACTTATTATAAGTTGTAATATACCTGCTATAGACTGTGCTGCAATTTTTACATTTGGTCAGTGGCCAAGCTCTAGTGTTGACTGGTGTTTGGTGCTATGAGGGCTTACTACCTGTCACTAACACAAGGATAATTTATTGATATGGGACTTGCTGAACAATGATGTGTCATCTATATATTTAACAGAATAAATAGGAAAGGCTATTTTTGCCAACACCTACAGAGAAAATACTCTTAGATGTTAATTAGTGGTTGGCAGCAATGCTGAGCGAGGAGGTCCATCAACCATCATTAAAAATTAGACCAAGGAAGAAAGCTCATTTGACAACATTGTACACAATTTTGGGATGATAAGCATGCCTCCCAATATATACTGTAGGTCGTCATTTCCTTAAGTGGTTGAAATGCCTTTTCGAACCAAACCAGTAATGTTTCAGCTTTATAAATGGAAGGAAATGCATCAAGAGACAATGATATTCTGTTACCTTAACACACTGGGCTCAGTTGATATTCTTCCAAATTCCTTCCACATTACTTCCAAAAGCATGCACAGGCTATTTGGTCTCCAGTGTAACTGGCTTTAGTGTTTATGTACATGCACGTTTTATATAGAGAAGCTACATTGTGAGCCCTTTTGGAGACAGGTACCAATATAGATACATTCCTGTATCTAATCACATGATTCTATTATATTCTGATAGAACACTGATGAGATTGTTGATTTGAAATTAAGGAGTACCACTCAATTTATATTATGAATCAGTATATTCCATGTCCTAAGGTCATATCACCTTCTCCATATAAACAATAGTGAAATACTAAAGTGGTTGTGTAAAAATGTAGAGGTCTGACTGCTATTATTTTTTAGGTGTTCATAACAAAATTTAAGTACACAAGTGACTTCTTCACTAGCCCTATATCCAAATCCAGTCAAGCATCTTTGGGACAATTTACTTATTTTAATTATTAGTTTATATCTATCTATCCTATCTATCTATCTATCTATCTATCCAGTACTGTGCAACGGTTTTAGGCTGGTGTGGGAAAATGCTGCTAATAATAGTTTATTTTTATCAGTTAACCCCATTTCAACTACCAACATACATGCATGGCGGAAGTCGGGTCTTTAAAGATGGAGCCCGCTCACAAGTGCGAGTGCCATAGCCACCGGGTTTATGCTGTTTTAAAGAGCAGTCATCTGGGGCTAATGTCTGTCATTGGTGACAAAGCTGACCGCGTTTAACCCCTCAGATGCCGTGGTCAATTTTGACCACAGTACTTGAGGAGACTTTTCTCGGGAACTCTGTGCTCCAATGGCTTGAATAGCTCTCCTGTGAGGTGATCGCAGAAGCCATTCATTGTCTGTGATAGCCTGGGTCTCTCTGAAGAAACCCAGGATATTTCAGTCATATGCCCAAATAATTAAAATATAAATGCATTTATTCTGTATGGTAAACAGAAAAAAATAAAATGGCCGATTGGCTATTTTTTTAGCACTTCACCTCCCCAAAAAAATGATCAAAAAGTCATACACACATGCTAGCAATAAAAACTGCAGATTGCCCTACCAAAAAAAAAGAGCCCTAACACAGCTCTGTAGAAAATAAATAAATCTAAACCAAATCAATATTTGGTGTGACCACTAGAGTTGAGCGGACACCTGGATGTTCAGGTTCAACGGGTTCAGCCGAACTTCACAAAAAAGTTCGAGTTCGGGACCCAAACTTAACCCCGAACCTGAAACCCTTTGAAGTCAATGGGGACCTGAACACTAAAATGAGCACTAAAATGGCTCTAAAAATGTCATGGAAAAGGCTAGAGAGCTGCAAATGGCAGAAAAATGTGGTTAAGAGCATGGCAAGTTCTCTGCAAACAAATGTGGATAGGGAAATGACTTTAAATAACATAAAATAAATAAAATAAATAAATAATAACCTTGATCTAGAAGGACGAGGTCTATATGGAGTAGGAGGTTGAGGAGGCAGTGGATGTGGCGGTGTAGGTGGAAGCGGCGGCAGTGGAGGAGGTTGCCTACACTGCTTTTTGGTTTTAAATTTATTTATATTTTTTAAAATTAGGGTACACCCTAAAACATTGGGAAATATAACCTGTGATAACCCCCTCCAGTCATGCTAAACACACGTTCAGACAATACACTGGCTGCAGGGCAGGCCAGCACCTCCAAGGCGTAAAGGGCAAGCTCAGGCCATGTGCCCAATTTGGAGACCCAGAAGTTGCAGGGGGCAGACCCATCAGTCAGTTCGTGTAGGCGTGTGCACACTTACTGCCCCACCATGTCGCATGTCCCCGTGATGTTCACGATCCAATTGAATATCTGCTCTATCGACTTTCGATGTTCTTTTCTGCACCTACCATGTTGATCACGGTTAGCGGCGAATCAGGGTTCCACGCCGGAGAGAGAGCGTGAGAAAGGGATAGCACATCCAAGGCAGATCAATTGATGAAATTTAATTGTGATGGAGCGGAAATGTGGGAGAAGTTATTCAAATTGAAGAATCAAAGCAATTACCCACTCCCGATTTGAGGAGGTAGTGATGATAAATAACAATACAGGACTCTTAAGATGCCCTGTTATTGGAATGATTAATACAAAATTATAGGGAATGTCACTGGGGTATTTAGGATTTGGAAACGTTAGACAGGAGAGGCCCTGCTGCCGCTTTGTTGACTCTAGATAACTTCTGCCTGATTGCACGTCACCGTGACGTCCACGATCCATTTGGATATCTTCTCTATCAACTTTCGATTGTTCTTTTCTGAGCCTAACATGTTGATCACGGTTATCGGCGAATCAGGGTTCCACGCCGGAGACGGAGCGTGAGAAAGAGAGACCACATCCAAGGGAGGTACATTTTTTTATTAAATATGATCGAGCGCAAATGTGGGACAAATTGTTAAAATTTAAGCATTGAATGAAAGGAGGGGGCGCGCATCAATTAAAGAAGAATTTTTGAAATTTAATTCCCTGTCACCTATGCAGAGCAGGGGTTTGTATACGGCAAAATTGGTAAAATGTCACCTGACAATGTAACAGATGATTTTTTATTTATTTAAGTCCCTTTTACCTATGCAGAGCAGGGGTTTAATCACGGCAAAAATGGTCAACTGCCACCCAAGAATGTAACAGACAAATTAGTGAAATGGTTTTACCTGTCTACTAGGTATAGCAGGGGTATATCACAGCCAAAAATTGGTGAATTTCACCTGAATATGTAACAGACAAATTAATGAAATGTTTTTACCTGTCTACTAGGTATAGCAGTGGTATATCACACCCAAACACTGGTGAATTTCACCAGAAAATGTAACATACAAATGAGTGAAATGTTACCTGTCTACTAGGTATAGCAGTGGTATATCACACCCAAAAATTGGTGAATTTCACCAGAAAATGTAACAGACAAATTAGTGAAATGTTTTTACCTGTCTACTAGCTACAGCCGTGGTATATCACACCCAAAAAATTTGTGAATTTCACCCGAATATGTAACAGTCAAATTAGTGAAATGTTACCTGTCTACTAGGTATAGCAGTGGTATATCACACCCAAAAATTTGTGAATTTCACCAGAAAATGTAACAGACAAATTAGTGAAATGTTTTTACCTGTCTACTAGGTATAGCAGTGGGTATATCACACCCAAAAATTGGCGAATTTCACCAGAAAATGTAACAGACAAATTTCTGAAATGACATAAAATAAAATACTTACAAATTTAAAAAAATAAACTTGATTTATGAGGTGAAGGTCCATATGGAGTAGGAGTTTGAGTAGGCGGTGGACATAGCGGTGTAGGTGGAAGCGGTGGTGGAGGAGGACGAGGTAGCCAACACTGGTTTTTGGTTTACATTTTTTTATTTTTATTAGGGTACACTCCAAAAGAGTGTGAAATATCCAAAATACAACAATGAGCAATTGCGCTGTAGTATAACTGTCACGGATGGTGTTGCAGAAAACTAGAAGACACAAACGAGGATCTGACTGACTTGATCCCAAACTAAGGAACATAAGGGTGAGCCCTATAAAAGCCCTAGCACTCTCCCTGACTGCTCAGCCCATGCAAAGATCTCTATGATAGATAATTGCATGCCCTCGTGCCTCGACTGTTTGACACCTGAACACCGTATAATAGTGAGGGGACACAACCACCGGCTCCCTACACTTAATACGGAGGGAGTCAGGGTAACCTAGGATCAAGCCAACAGGAAAACACAAATAAAGGAACAGACTTATCTGAGGAAGCAGCAGTTGCAGCATCTAGCATAGCACAATACAGGAAGTTGTATAAACCGCAAAGTGATGCAGTATGGGAGGGTATATAAAGGGATGCAATCAGTGCAACTAGATGACAGCTGAGAGAGGGAAACGAGATGACAAAACGAAAGCAAAACAAAAGAACCTCAAGCAAGAGGTACTGAAGAACGTCTGTCAGAACTTCTCAGATATCTGGCGGTGACAGTACCCCTCCTTCTACGAGTGGACTCCGGACACTCAGAGCCCACCTTCTCAGGATGGGACCTATGGAAAGCCCTGATGAGACGAGTGGCCTTAATGTCCATCACTGGGACCCATATCCTCTCCTCAGGACCATAACCCTCCCAATGAACGAGGTACTGGAGAGAACCGCGGACAATACGAGAATCCACAATCCTAGAGACCTGAAATTCAAGATTACCATCAACCACAATCGGAGGAGGAGGCAAAGAGGAGGGTACAGTGGGTTGGACATAAGGTTTTAATAAGGACTTGTGAAAAACATTATGGATCTTCCAAGTCTGAGGAAGATCAAGACAAAAGGCAACGGAATTGATGACGGACAAGATCTTGTAAGGCCCAATAAATCTAGGACCCAACTTCCGGGAGGGAACCTTCAATTTGATATTCTTAGTAGACAACCACACCAGATCACCGACATTCAGGTCCGGACCAGGCACACGTCTCTTATCCGCCACACGCTTATATCTCTCACTCCTCCTCTTCAGATTACCCTGAATCTTTTGCCAAATAAATGACAAAGACGAAGAAAATCTTTCCTCATCAGGTAAACCAGAAGACCCCTCTCCAGAGAATGTCCCAAACTGCGGATGAAACCCATATGCACCAAAAAATGGTGACTTATCCGAGGACTCCTGGCGACGGTTATTTAAAGCAAACTCAGCAAGGGACAAAAAAAGAACACCAATCTTCCTGATTCTCAGTCACAAAACAGCGCAGATATGTCTCCAGATTCTGATTGACGCGTTCTGTCTGGCCATTCGACTGTGGGTGAAAAGCAGAAGAGAACGACAACCGAATCCCCAAGCGAGAACAGAAGGCCTTCCAGTATCTGGAAACAAACTGCGTGCCCCTATCAGAAACGATGTCTGAAGGAATGCCATGCAGTTTGACAATGTGATCAACAAATGCCTGCGCCAGCATTTTAGCATTGGGTAACCCAGGAAAAGGAATGAAATGCGCCATTTTGCTAAAACGGTCTACTACTACCAAAATCACAGTCTTCCTCGAGGAACGAGGCAGGTCCGTAATGAAGTCCATGGACAGATGCTTCCAAGGACGGGAAGGAATGGGTAACGGGAGGAGAGGACCCGAT